>NC_029772.3:4937813-4957054 GCF_000817695.3 Arachis duranensis
CAGCAGGTTAGCTGTGTGAAGCAGCTCTTCATCAAACTCTCAAATCACAACTAACCAAACAAATCATCAACAAGTATCAGATCATTGGGGTTGTATGCCCTGCATATCTCTCTTCTTGCATTTATGTCTTCTTTTGTTCATTATATTTCTTTTGTTATCCTTCTTACCGCAAGCTTGTGTTGTGATTTTCGTTTTGGTTGAAGACATAACTTTTTGAACATCTGTTGCTGTTATATTTGCTTTCCTACTTTCTTCCTAGACGTCCCTAGTCTCATACTGATATCTGCATTCATTGCAGGCCAGAAGGCGACGTGGCCGAACCCCAACGCCTGGAAGATATCTCGGGCTAAGGACTATTCGAGGTGTGTTTCACTAATCTATCTCATTTTTTTTCCTTTTCGTTTCTTTTTCATTTTTTTTAAATCGGGCATGATTATTCTTATTTTTGCTGATACATGTCTCCATTTATTCCAGCACGCCGTCGCTCACGCTCCCCAAGCTACTCTTCTAGGCGCTCTCCTAGCTATTCCCCCTACCGAAGAAGCTATAGTCGTTCGCCATATTCTCCGGATCGTAGTAGGAGTCCCTCTTATTCTCCTGACTATCGCCGTAGAAGGTCTTACTCTCCTGACTACCGGCGAAGGAGGTCTTACTCTCCATATTACTACAGTCGCCGCAGGTCCCCATATTCTCCATATTATAGTCGTCGCAGGTCGTATTCGCGATATGATCGTTACGAGCGGCGGAGGTCATATTCGCGGTCTCAATCCCCATACAGCAGGTCACCTGTCAGTTATCGTGACAGATCATACTCTCCCTATGACTCAAGGTATGACTCGCCTGATGATCGCTATTACAGAAGGCACCACAACAGGTCAGTTTCTCCAAGTGTCTCCCCTCCCCCAAGGCGAAGGTCGAGGAGAAGCTACTCGCGGAGTGTCACTCCTGTTCGAATGAGGAGCTGCTCTCGAAGCATCTCTCCCCGACGCAGCAGGAGGAGCTACTCACGAAGTGTTTCTCCACCAAGGAAAAGTTCTGGGAGGAGCCATTCAAGAAGCTCTAAAAGGAGTGGTGGTTATTCCAAACGTAGTAGGAGCCCAAGTCCAAGTGTGAGTGCAAGTTCAAGATCATTTTCAAGGTCCAACACTCCTGGATCTGCTTCTCCTTCAACTTAGATATATCATACAGCCTAGATCAACTTAATATGTTAGGGAAGAATATCATAGATATGTAGTTCTAGAATGAGGCTTTTGTTGTTGGTTATGTTCGTGATTTGTGTGACATTTGAAGATGCTCATATTATGTGGATTTTCACGTGTAGTGAGTGCTGAAGATATCACTGGCAATATAACCCGTTTGCTTCTCTGTTATGTATTTCACAAAAATGGTTTCAGTGAGGTTTAATACCAGAAATGCTAACTAAATCGAATATGGTCAACTCAATTTACATAAATTTATGATTTAAGTATTTTTTGCTTTAAGACATTTATCTAATATCGAAATATCTTTGGTTTATTAACGTTTTTTATTCTATTTTTTATGAAAAACTTTAAATATTAATTTTTAATTTTTTTTTGGAATAAGTTAAGCAAATAGCAATCACTTTTCAAGAATTCTAAACATTTTTGAATATCACGCTTCACGTAATTTTGATATCGGAAAAGCCTGTTTTTATAAGGTTGGAACTGGGAACTCGGTTACTTTCAAAACAAAATGATTAGCTAGGATTCAGAATTGAGGATAAATTAAAAACGTCCAAGAAAAGGTTTGCGTTAATCGTTAATATAGCAATATTAATCCAAAATTAGTAAATGCTTTACCAAATTTATAAAGGATGAATCTAAAAAGTCTATTAACAAATTAATGGGTCCATGAAAATCGAATTTAAAAATTCTTAATAAATATAAAATTTTCATATAAATTTTGGGTGCATATCTGTAGGCTGTAGCCATGTCATTTTTAAATGTAAGCTTTTAATTCCTATCAGACCATCTCAAATCAGTTCTCATTTAACTGTATTTTAAGCATATAATTTTTTTTGTCCGTAAAATTTTAAAAAGTTCAAAAATTACTCAAATATTTATTCTTTTTGAAAGAAATACTAGGGGTCAGTAAGTTTTGTAGTTTATAGTCATTAATTAATTATTATTAATATTTTTAATGGTGTGAGATTTCATCTAATAATATAAGATTATTCACTTTTTGTTTTTATGGTTAAGTGTTAGCTAAATTTTTAATAAAAATGTTAATTTTTTAAATTTTTTATATTTTATTTCTAAAATTTTAAATATATTTTAATTAATTTTTCTTTTCATTTTCTGTTCATTCAAATAATATAAAAAAATAAATTTTCTTTTTTTCATTTTTTTTCACTCATTTTTTTTACCCATTTTCTATTTTACATCCAAACAAAATGTAAAAAACTAACTTTAGGAAATTCATTCCAGTTCCTGTTTATGGCCCACCTGTCATAAAAAGTAATTTCACATCAGCTTTTGCGTCATAAACAGTAAATAGGAACTCAAAACATCTCTCTTCTCCATTAGGAGGAACTAACTTTAGTTCTTATTGTGGTTCCATTTAATTAATTAATTAAAATACTTAAAATTAATGTAATTAATTTTTTTTAATAATATTATTTAAATTTATAAATTTAAAAATAATTCACTATTAAAAGAAGTAACATAGTAACGGCTAGTTTCTAACGGCTAATTTTACAACGGCTAGTTTTGCAACGGCTAATTTAATATAATAATATAAATAATATTCAATATTAATTATGACATAAATGATTAATATAAATTATTAATTAAATAAAAATTTAATTATTTAATCTAATTAATTATTATAATTATTAATAAATTAATTATAATTTAATTACTTAATTAATTATTATTTAAATAATTAATATAAATTATTAATTAAATAAAAATATAATTATTTAATATAATTAATTATTATAATTATTATTAAATTAATTATTATTTAATTGTTTAATATAATTATTTTAATTAATTAAAATTTTATATACTTATTTATTTTTATAATAACTTACCAAGTGGCAAGTTATTATGACGAGGGATTCTTCCTTCTCAAAAGGTGTGCGGGAACTCATTCCTTCATTTCTCCAATGGTGAATTTCTGTGATTGTAAAAAATAGGGCCTCAATTTGTTGTCCATTGGAGTTGCTCTAGTAACTTGCCACTTGACAAGTTATTATAAAAATAAATAATTATATAATAATTAATTAGATTAAATAATTAAAATGCTAACACTTACATAATTAAATAATTAAATCATAATTAATTTATTAAATAATTTTTAAAATTTAAAATGTTAACTACATTGTTAAAATTAACCGTTATAATAATTTGTTTTTGTATTAAGTAATTTTACAAATTAGTATAATCCCGAATTATATATTATATATTATTGTTATGTATGAATTTATTTAATATTAATATTTTGTAATAGTAAATTATTTTAAATTTATAAATTTAAAATATTATTGAAAAAATTAATTATATTAAGTTTAAGTATTTTAATTAATTAATTAAGTGGGATCACAATGGGACTAAAGTGAATTCCTTCTAATAAAGAAGAGAGAGATGTTTTTAGTTCCTATTTACTGTTTATGACGCAAAAATTAATGTAGAGTTACCTTTTATGATAAATAGACCATAAATAAAAACTAAGATGAGTTCCCTACTGAAAATAATCTAATCCCATGAACGGTAGTACTTTTATGCTGATGTATCAGTTATCACTGACATACATGACTACCTTCAGTTGACATGTAAGTTTCACTAACACGTGGACATAGGATTGTCACATCACTCATAATACGTTGTCCAATCTAGGCGTATAATTGAAATACTAAATCGTCATGTATAAAATTGGAATTAAATGTTAATAATAAAATTAAATAAAATATAATTTTTATAGATAAAAATAAAATTTATTATTCAATTATTTCTTTAAATAAAAGTTATATCGATAACACTCTTAAAATATATATCATTTTTATTTAGATTTACTTTAATAAATAATATTTTTATTAAAAATAAAAATTATATGAAGTATACCATCTTTTAATAGAAAATTATATAAAAACATTTTAAAAAATTATCACTTTTATTAAAAATAACTCGAATACCTTTAAAAATAGATATTCAAATCAAATATATCAAAATTTTCAACTGATAACTCCATTAAACAAAAGGAATAGATAACCTTGGACACAAATTTAATGTGATATGAGAGATACAAACGTTCACTATTAACTGAATACAAACTATAACTTGCAGTTCTAATCAATAATATGAGTTTATGTGTAACAAAGAAATATTTGCATAAAGTCTATCATAAAGATGAAAAGTAATGCTTAATTTGGCCAAACAAATTCATAAACAACACACACATACAAATTGAAAAAAAAGGATATTATATTAGATTAAACAAAATATTTGCATATAGAAGGATCCATATGTCACAAGCAAATTGGGTCTAAAGGCATTGAACACAAGAATAAAACAGAAAAACTGCTATAACTTACAGAATAGAGTGCTAAAATCTCTTATTTTAAAAGTAAATTAAATTATTGTTTTTTCTTCCGTCACTTATTTATAAACTCTGTTTCTGTGCTATACAAAGACAATAAAATGCATGAGAGAAAATTATGGCACACGGCACTCTTCAATGTTCCAAATTTCCTTTGCATACTGAGCAATTGTACGGTCACTGCTGAATTTTCCACTCCCAGCAGTGCTTAAAATGGACATTTTTAGCCACCTTTTTCTATCACTGCATGCAAAATAAACGCATGTAAATTCTAACATACACTTTCAACAAGTTCCATTGTTTTAACACATTGATATAAGGGAACTATAAAGTTATAAACATGAGAGAGATTGAGTCTAACCAATATGCTTTATCTACTTTTTCTTGAGCATCCATGTAGCTTGGGAAGTCATGACCAACAAGAAAGTAATCTCCGCGACCATAACCGGTATTTCCTTCCAACGACTCTAGCAGAGGGTTATAGTCATACCTTCCGAAAACTCCACTTCGAATGAACTTCTTTGCCTCTTCGAATCGAGGATCAGGTTTGAACTGTAAATCACAAACAGAAATCATGTCAACGAAACTATTTCCATGAAAAAATTGAAATTTCTAAGCTTGTAGAGTTTGAAAGGCGCGTGTGACTGCATACCAGGCCATTCTCTCTATCCTTCCTCAATTGTGGGACTTCTTCGGCAGTTGCACCGAAGAGGAAGAAATTTTCTTCACCAATCTCCTCCCGGATTTCCACATTGGCTCCATCTAATGTGCCTATTATAAGGCAACCATTCAAAGCAAATTTCATGTTGCTTGTTCCACTTGCTTCCATGCCTGCAGTGCTAATATGCTGAGATAGTTCACTCCCCGGAATCAGCATCTCCGCCACGGACACATTGTAATTAGGAACAAACACAACCTGAAACGAAACTCGTACAGTAAATAACAGATTAGATCCACTAGCAACCAACTATCATGCCTTCCATATAGGTACGATGCAATAATTATGGACAAAGCATACCCGAATTTTTAAAATTTCGAAGAGAAAGAAAGGAACTAACTTCATCTAGAAAGTAATACAGATTACTTTATATTTTAATTTTTGAGTAAAGTAATACAGAATTGAGTTACCTTCAAGTAGCTATTGACCTCAGGATCAGTGTTTACGACAGAACCAACATCATTCACTAGCTTGACTATTCTTTTAGCATTCGTGTATGTTGCAAATGCCTTTCCTCCAATCATCACGGTGCGGGGAGTTGTTTTTTTCCGTTCTTCGGGGCTCATTTCCTATTAAAGTTCAGTTATGAGGACTATGTTTTCGGTATATATCTTATCTTTCATTCAACAAAGGGAATTGAGGATCTTTCAGAAAATATAGTGATAGAATCTCCTACATGGCTATATTAAAACTGCTACTATGTGCTATAATATGAATGTGAAAACCATGATCACTATAAACATGGGTTAAAAGTGTAGTAAAAAGATTGGAACTTAGAACAATAGCCACTTCAAAATTTAACTCCATCAGTTAGCTGTTTCTCATACCTTCAATTTCTTGTATCTATAAATCACACCAAGAATGTTTAGTAGCTGCCTCTTATATTCATGGATACGCTTGACTTGAATGTCGAATAGTGTATCCGGGTCGATACTCTCCCCTGTAACCTGCAGAATGTACTGTGCCAACCGCAGCTTATTGGCCCTCTTTGCAGAAAGCCATTCAGCTTGTAGATCTTCATTGTCAGCAAACTAATGTGGAGAAAATAAAACCATCAGTTGAATGTTAGGGTGCTGCAATAACAGGAATATCTTGAGAAACAAAGCATCCGGAAATTCACCTGTCGAAGACCTGTTAGTAAATCAAGATTGGTCACCCATTCATCGGTTTTCAACCATTTAGTGATGATACTGCTTAGCTCAGGGCTACAAAAGCGGAGCCATCTTCGAGGTGTAATGCCATTGGTTTTATTTTGGAACTTTGTTGGCCATATAGAGACATAATTTGCAAATAATTCCGCCTTTAATATGTCGCTGTGTAACTGGGCAACGCCATTCACCTAACAAGATTCGAGCACCAAGTAGCAAACAGATTTCAAATGAAATAAAATGCACAGGTATGAAAAAATGTCACAGAAAATAAAAACGGGAGAGTCCTGTAGAATGTAAATGAAAGGATAGGGTATCAATGAAAGGACCGAAGACAAGGATACATTAAAAATTATGAGACTTTTTCTTCAAATGAACCACTTACTGCATGAGAAGAAACCACACACAAATTAGCCATCCGAACTACTGGCTTCTGGGGATTATTATCCAATATGCGCATGTTGGAAAGCTCGCTCTCAAGGTCGAACCGTGTGGAAGTTATCATCGCAGTGAACTGAAAGCATTTTATCATTTCCACATTGAAATATAACTGTAAACAGATCAAAGTATCAAAGTGAAACAAGGCAAGTGCTATTACTCTCTTGTCTATTTCGGTTATGATTTCCATATGACGAGGAAGCAGTTTCCACATTACAGGCTGAGACCATTTTTCCAGTGCCTCGGGTAGGACAGTATGATTGGTGTAAGCAATAGTTCTGGTTCAGATATGGCATCACATTTTACTAGTGAGGAATACACTACAGGCATTAACGGATCATGGCTGAAAGAAAAAGTTACACATCATTCCATGCAAGAAATTTTATAATTTACTGACTTTGATGTCACATCCCATGCTTCATCCCATCCAAGTCCTTCATCATCCACAAGTAATCGCATCAGCTCAGGTATTGCAAGGGTAGGGTGAGTATCATTCAATTGTACAGCAACCTTTGTTGGGAATTCGGCCCAGTTCCATGGTCCCTTCCCTTGTCTTCGCTCCTTAAAACGGGCAATTATGTCCTGTAATAGGTCCAAAATGGGAATGGAAATAATAAGACTGACATGTCAAATGAACAAGGTAAAGAAACCAGAAATGCATTCTTAAAATACAAATATGGTAGTTAGCTAAGGCATAAAGAAAAACCACAATAGAAACTAGGACATTTTGTTTCTTGCATCGGTCAAATCAAGGGGATTGTGAATTGAAAATCAACTGATATATCTCTCAGACTCGACGAAAATGATCCCAGGCTTTAAATTAAGACAATGTGAAACCAGCAATATATGATCCTGTGGCTCCCACTGACAGTGACACCATCAAAGGGTTTAATCCTAACTTTCTACCACAAGGTAGCACAAATATATTAAAGAAAATTTGAAAAAGGAAAAGGAAAATATTTTAACTTACTTGTAGTGAAGCACTGCAGAGAAAGAATTGCTGCTTCAGCCGTAAAAGTTTTCCATCTTCCGTGGCATCACCGGGATATAAAACCGCACAAATCTACATATACATATTTAAATATAAGACTGTCCAATCCCAGTGGCAAAGGGGAGAGGATAATAGGGGGTTGTAAAGATAACTAAGTTAAAGATGATTTGTTCTCATATCTTGTAATGGCAAAGGCAAGTTTATCTCTATGTATTTCATTCTTCTAACTATAACAATATTGTTGCAAGTAAAAAGCTAACTGTGAAACTATGATTAATGACCCAGAGAAATAGCCACTCACAATTATTGTTAATCATTCATTCATCCCTACAAAATAACTTGTTTGACAATTAAAAAAATAAAATTTCACTAATACCAACCTGTTGAGCTCGCGAGTGAAGCATAGAAGCAGATTCATGTTGTCCATCATTAAATAAAAATAAATTAAAATCTTCAGCACATGCTTTTGCTTCCCAGAGGCGAAGACTGATGGTGTTTTTGGTTTGGTATCCCGGAATTGGCACGTCATAAGCCAGTGCTTGCACAACCTCTCCTCCAACCCATTTTCGACTGACATCCATATCCAAGTGTAAATACTTCTATTTCATAATATTTAAACTAAACAAAGAAAAGCTTTCTTTTTTTATGTGAATTAAAATTATAATAAAAATTTACAACAGATTTCATAGAGTAGTTAGTGATTTTCACTTACCTTCCATTAGGATTAACCTCAACATGACCGAAGAATCTAATAGGGTACAAAATGTCATGCCTCACAACTTCCCATGGGCTAAATTTCTGCTCCAGTTTAAATAATTCTTATGCATCAATATCCCATGAAATAAATAAAATATTTCCAAGTTTTAAGAAAAGAAAGGGGACAAATCAAACCTCAAGCCAGTCCTCTGCAACTTCCTCCTGGCCTTCCCTGGTGATTCTCTGCTTAAATAGCCCGTATCGATATCTCAAACCATACCCCCAAGAAGGTAAATTTAGTGTTGCCATTGAATCCAGAAAACATGAAGCAAGCCTACCGAGACCACCATTTCCTAGTGCAGCATCCTTCTCCTGCAATTGTTCATGTTCAGTCATTATCACATTAAAATTTGAAAGAACCAACAATCAGCTTTTATAAACTAGATGTCAAACTCACTCATTGACATGAAGTATGCGTTTTGGGAGTTGAATTTTCAGAAGTATTCAATGGAAATTAAAGCTTAGTGAGAAACAAAATCCATTTGAATCACAAAATATGTTTGTGATGAATCTGCTATTCAAGTAATAGATCATCAATATTTGTCATGAGGATCTGACAAAGTTTTACATTGCTTGGTGATGAACTAACACAACTCTCTTCTTTTACCCAAGTTTGGGGCCAACTATGTAAAGACTTGCAACAAAGCACACAATAGGCAGAGCCTTACAACAATAAGTTAGACTATAACCTCACTCTCTCCATATGTGTACGTATTCTTTCGAGCTTTTCAACACATTTGCTTCATATTTGCACAATTTTTCATTAACTGAGATGTTTCCTTGAAAAGAAAAAGAGTTCTTTCCCATAAGTCATTTCTCTTTCCTTTTATCAGTAAATTATTGATGCCAGAGATGTAAAAGCATTCATGTACCACCACCTAAGAACTTCACATTTTAGGTGAGTCGGTCCTTTGGATGATACCAAGCCCTCTTTCAATCACTATGCAGCAAAGGGATCAATAGAGTTACGGCGTTAAAGTGAGCTTCTGGTGCTTTTAAGAGAGTTTGTCCTAGACACTTGGTTCGAAATAAAATATTTTTCCATGAATTGAGATAGTTGTTCTAGAGAAATATTTCAATTACAGGTTGGAATATTCAATTACCTGCTCTGTGATTTCTTCAAGCTTGAGTCCAAATTTGCGCAAAGCATCAGCATATGCATCTTGGATATTCAGATTTCCAATGGCATTGGTCAAAGCTCGGCCTTGAAGGAACTCCATTGACAGGTAGTAAGTTTGCTTGGGATCAACTTTGTGAAAATGAAGGTATGTTTCATTCCATTGCTGAAATAGTTTCCATCAATTAGCAATAAGAACATTACTACTACCCCAACAAATGATATAAGTCAAATAACCATATCAGCATGAAGAAAGAAGTCAAAGAACAAACTGATTACAAAAGTTGAAAAGCATTGCTTTCATTTTATTTATGTCAAAATTTAAATAGCCTTATTGTTGGAGCTTTTATCAGACATGAATTCCAAAGACATGCTTCACAACTTTCCCCTTCAACCTTGATTTATGCGCTGAAATGAGCTTTCACATGGAGAAAAATAAAGTAAACTACTGAATTGAGATTTCAAATCAGGTCCACAAATTCACTTACACATGCATGGGCATACACAGAAGTATCTACCTTCCAATATGAAGTTGACCAAAATTACTACTAAGATACATATATGAGCAATCACCATTTTTTGTCATTAAGTATATGAATATGAATAGCACATAGGAAGATCATACTTTACTCTATGAATGACACACTATAGACTACCATAACAATATAGACATCCAAATTCCAAGAATGTTGCAGAAATACAAATTCAGAGTATCGAATACAACATAGTACAATACATGACAAGTATACAAAAAATCAGTCACACAAGTTCAAAAGTTTTTGACAATAGTATTTGATGCATATCCACATAAAATAAAAAAATGAAGTATTTGTGCATCATAATCTTACCCTTATGAGACGATCTCGAACACTCTCAGCAGTGGCATAGTAAGCTTGCTCTAGCTCAAACTTGAGAGGGGAAAAATGAGGACTGAACTGAGCATGGTAACTGATATTGGAAGCAATCTCTTCAGCTTTTTCAGCTAATGGATGTGCCACTGCAGCAACCTTTGCTGCAGAAACAATATCAGAAACACCATCTTTGCCACTCCCATTAGACTCAACCTTATCATCAGCCATTTCAAATTCCTAGTCTTTTTTTTTTCTTTCTCCTGTCACAAAAGTAAAGTAACATCAGAAAATTGAAAATTTCCACCACCCCATTAATCAAATTGTGATAAAGAATGAAACTTTACACAGAATGAATCAAAGCGAGAGAACAGTACCAGTCTACCACTACCTCCAATTTCAGAGCACTAAAGGATTGAAGAAATGGACAAGTGGGAAAATGAAGAGATTAATTGATAATAAGATGAAAGAAAATCTGGGTGTGGAAGATATATGAGGCCACAAAAGAGAATCAAAGAGATCATATACCAAATGATACTTTGAAAGGAGACAGATAAAGTGGAAAAAGACAGGAAGATATATAAAGAAAATATCTGGGTTAGATGGGATATTGGGATTTTGAATGAATGAAGAGAGTTTGAATGAAGCAATTAAGCAAAAGTGTGTGTGTGTGTCACATGGGATGATTGTGATTTAGATTTGGCATTGGGATGATGGCCAAATTAGGAACAAGAGAAAACTCAAATCAACTCTAACTCAGATAGTTATGGAACGGTATGTAGGAGGACACGTGGCAGCTTTGCATGGAAAGCGCAAGCAACTTGGAAAAGGTTCATGCTTCCAGCGGTTGAATATCACGGACGAGGATGGAAACGTTGGTGTAAGCCACTTTCCCCCATGCCTAGTAATATCATTTTCATATTAATATTTTTTAATTCAACTATCAAATTAATTACTCAAAAACGAGGTTGATAATTTAAAAAATAAATATAAATTTTAAAGATATAAAATTAATTATAGATGTATTAATATATTTATTTATTATTTAATATATTTATTTATTATTCTCTTTAATTTTATAGATGTATTGATGTATTTACGGTTATTTTATGCCTTTAAAATTTAGATTTATTCTCTAAATTATCGATTTTATTTTTGTATTGATGTCATATAGAACATTTAGTTAATTATTTAACTTTGACCTCATAGTTACGGTGGGACTATATTAAAGTTAAATAAATTTTTTTTATTTAAATAAAATATTTTAAACTTTAAAAATCAAAATAAAATTACATAAAAATATAAGAGACCAATTTAATATTATATCATAAATATATAAGAATTAATTTGACGACTAACTTTTTATATGTATATAACATTTTCGTTTTTTAACCAAATATTTTTAATTAGCCACCAAATAAATCACTGCTATAAAACATATGTTACATAAAATATATTAAAAGTGTATAAAATAATACATATATTTTTATATTTTATATAATAATTGATTTAATAACACATTTTTGTACGCAATTTTTTTTAATTTACTAACTAATACATATTATTTATTTTGTTAATTAAAAGAATATAAATATACAATCAATTAATAACTATTTTTTTTACAATTATCAAGAGTATTTAATATATAATGCTGAATTTGTTTTAGCAAAAAATATGTGTTTTTGAAAGTATGTTTTTCTATGAATAATTTTGTTATATGAGAAAGTCTTAAAAACTAGTAATTTTAATTTATATTTGTTAGTATTTTAGTTAATAATTTACTAATTTTAGTTTAAATAATCTAAGTTTATATTTTTATTTTTTAACAATACTTTTAAATATTATAGATTAAATATTAATAAAAAATAATAAATTATACTGACCATGTAGTACTGCTATGTCATTAATACTTTTTAATATAACTCAATAATTGACACTTTTAACACATACATAACATATTTTTTTTTCTTTAAACAAAAAAAGTAAATTTGGTACATATTCAAATATCAAATTTATCTATAAAAAATTTCACCTCATAATTTCTGAGCAAGACATACAAATATATCCATGACTCCTCAGAAGATAACTTGCTATCACATTGAAGCCAATAAATAAATTGTCCTTGATTAATTACTACAATTGCCTTTACAATTTCTCAATCCACAACATAATTGATGCGATGCGGACGAGTTATATCTCAAATGACATAGTCTCTTCATTCTCATTTAGAGGTCTGGAGTCTCGTTCCTAATTTTAGTAAAAAAAAAAAAACATAACTTATACAATACTCATATGTAGAACAAAAAACTTAAAAGTCAAGCTATAAACCACATAATTCATGGTTTCATTTCATCAATCAAAGAACATGAAAGAACAATATCAGTATTGTGTTCACCATCTGAACAATCAATGAACAAATTCAACTATGCAGATACAAATTTACGGTCATTGTCACCTTCGATATCAAATAACTTATGCCTATCATTCATGGCATCTCTATGAGGATAATTAGCAGAATGATGAGAATCATGGCTAAGATGAGAAGATGTTTTGTCTCTAAAATCTTTCCGGATACCCCATAAAACCTCAGCACATGTCTTCATGGTTGGCCTTGATTGTCTTGAAGGTGCAAGGCACTGGTGAGCTAGCTTTAGAACCTTCTCTACGGCCTTTTTCGCGGCCGGACTTCTTCGCAGCCTCGGATCCATGGCGATCACAACTTCTCCTTGTTTCAGCATCTGCAGTGCCTGCATACATGCAAATTGTGCCTTTTTTCTGATCATAAATTTATTGGCAAGCTGATCTCCTTTAAAAAGTATCTTACCACATGTAAAAACATTTAAGTATTTTGAAATATTATACAGGACAATAAAGAAATCGAAGAGGATGTAAAACATAGGATTCAAGCGAACTACTCAAAGTAGCAAGTATGTCATGGGCATAAGCTTAGTATAGCAGAGATGAGTAGTCAAACATGTGTAGATAAAATAAGGAATGAGGATATAAGAGAGAAAGATAATAGAATTTCGTCGACTTAGGGAGAAGTCGATAGAGCATCTTGTTAGAAGCATGAATTAGAAATAGACAAGTAGCAAAAGGTAAAAAAAGACTCAAAAAGACTATACGTGAGGTGGTCAAAGAAGATTTGTGTGTAAATTGTCTGGCTGATAGTTTCGTTTGATCTTTGTAACTGATCCCACATAGTGGTATAAGGCTTTATTGTTGTGTATAGATGTAAATCACTTTTCTAATTTGATACATGTGAAATTATCTGGCGATGATTGAAGATACAATCAAACAATTATTGAAGTTAATGTACCAAGTTTAACAATGATTGAATTCCTTCATAAAAAAATTATGTAGTATACTGGATACCTAGAAACCTTTTTTTTTCTTCTTCTTTTCAGGAATATAGCAAAAATCATAACTTATTTTTCCAAATCTGGCACATCCTCACCTATCAAATGTTATGAAGCAAGACCTATCTATGTCATGGGGGTTCTTAGATATGATCTTCAATTGTACACTTGAAAACAGAAGTTAAAAAGTTTGTCAGAGATAAAAATGATTCCTAAGGCAGTTTAACATTTCATAACTAGAATGAAATTAAATCTGAATCAAAGCTATGAGTCTGTGATATCATATCCATTAGTGAATAGTTCATTAACTCTGATGCTACACAGAACTCACTTTACTTTTTCTAATTTTGCTGAAATACACAGTTTAAAACTATCACAACAGCATAGTCTTTAAGAATTGACACAATCAAAGTTCTTTCAAATGCTTAATCACTAGAATTCAAATATTTTAGCACACTTGATAAATTAAACTTAGCATAACAAAGTGAATGTTTATAACATACTTGTCATGCTTAGTTCCTTACCCATTTAATTGTAACTCTCTCACTGAGAGGTCTCCTCGGCTCAACTGGATGTCGTCCGGTAACCATCTCAACAAGCAACACGCCGAAGGAATATACATCACTCTTCTCAGAAAGCTTGTAAGATCTCATGTAATCAGGATCAATGTAGCCTGCTGTTCCTTTAAGTTTTGTTGAAACATGGGTGGCAGAAGGGTCTTCAGCAGCCAGCCGGGCGAAACCAAAGTCGGCCACTTTAGCCCTTAGTTTGTCAGTAAGCAAGATGTTTGATGCTTTGATGTCTCTATGAATAATTGGATGATCTATCAAACAAGATAACAGAGAGGTTTAGCTATTTCAAATGGCATTCTCATATTCTGTAACTGTTTTTTCTATCTCAGTATCTCTGTATTTTCTGTCCTGAAACATGTACTAAACACATTCTAAAAGAACAAACAAGACTATTTAAGGAGTTGTAATGTTTTCCTTGTATCTAATCAAATTCTATATGATAACATACCTGTGTACATATGAAGGTAAGTAACTGCATGAGCTATATCAATTGCTATGTCTAAACGCTCACCAATTTCTAGCCCATCACCCCTTGTACCTGCATTAACAATTCTCAATTTGTGATATCAGATACATTGATCGAAAGATGTATCGAAAAGTGACAGATAAAAGAACAATCACTTACCATCTAGATGTTCCCGGAGTGATCCATTATTAACATATTCAACAACAATAATCTTTTCATCTGCATGCTCCAAATATCCATACAGCCTCACAAGATTCAGATGCTCAATCTTTGACAAGGTGGATACTTCATTCTTGAACTCAGCTAAGTTCTTGTTTTCTACATCCTGTCAACAAAAAACACCACATCATCATTGTCACTTCTTAAAAACTAAACTTTTGTAAAACTTTCTTTGTGAATGATCACAGCAGAAATGATACATGATAAGGCTTAATGGCAAAGCATAGATTATGGGATACCTTGTTGGCGCGCTTTGCGGCAACAAGAGTTCCATCATTAAGCTTTCCCTTATAAACAGTTCCAAAGGCACCTTCCCCAATCTTATTAGCTGCAGAGAATTTTGCTGTTGCCTTGCAGATTTCTTCAAAGGAGAAGTTCCCTGCAGTTCCAAGCTGAGTATTTGAAGTGCTAGATGATCCATAGGAATGTGAAAACTTCAATTTTGAGGATGAACTCTTGTTGCTATCAGATGATAAATCAGATGAAGCTGCATAGTTTCAACCAAAAACCTTAATTTTGCATAAACCATTACAGTTTACTAAGATCATCTACAAAAGAAGCATTTATGATTCTTTGATTCAATTTAATTTTTTCATATACATAAAAGTTTAGGCATGTTTGACACCGGTTTAACATGCACTTATAAGGAAGACTTTCAAAAACCATGAACTATAAAAATGGACTAAAAACTCACATGATGCTCCTTTGACTTTGTTTGTACTCTTTCTGTCTTCAACAACCTTTGATTCTTGTGTGTTTCTTTTTCCAGAAAGAAACAATGCAAAAAAGCTTGCACATTTCATCACAGCAGACTTAAAATTTGTCAGCAAAGAAGCATGATGATGAGTCTTCTTATGATGTTTTTGGTGTCCAACATTATTATTATTATGTAAAGTAATGGGGACTTTCTTTGTTTTATTCATTTGCAGAAATCAGAATAAGCTTAATAAGGCTACTAATATTAATATTAATAATTTAATACTACTACTACTATTATTTTTATTAGAGTAAAGTGATAAATAAACCCCTGAAAATTTATACTTTGACATATTAGTCTCTAAAAAAAATTACCAATAAAATCTTTTAGGATGACAGATGTGTATACACTACCTTTAAATTAATCTCTATGATTAAAGTAGAATGTCTTAATTTGAACTAACTTATTTATGTTTGTTATATTAGAAAACTTTCTTAGTTTATTAAACCTGTTTTTGTCAAAACAAAATTTGTTACAAACACTGTTTTTTCTTTGGTCATAAGTAGTTGTTTTCCTTGTCAACCAAACATTAAAAGTATGTATTGTCGTTTTGAACAAGTTTAGGTTAGATTATTTATTGTAATCAATACATAATAATCAAACTCTTGTGTATATAATCTCTTGAATTTAGCTTTGATAAAACAATTTTATACTATCATCATCCAATTAAAATGATATTCTATAATTAATTATTTATATAAATATTTTTGTACAATCAGGCATACAAATAAAAGCCAAAGGCCTGCACTCCTTAGTTTTATTTTTTATTATTTTGTTAAGTAAAGTCCTGCTAGTCATATCCTACCTGTGATATTCAAATAGGTACATAAAAAAATTTATATTAGATAAATTAGTATCATTTAAAAAAAGTTAGTCACTAAAAGAGAAATGGATAAATTAATAGTATATCACTTTAAAAAATTTAAAAAAAAATAAGAGAAGAAGGTTGAAAATACATTCAAAACTCAAAAGGTCCATGGGTCTAACTGGATTTGGTGTCTCTAACGCGGTTTCGTGAGCTAAGTGTGTTCACAAACGATCAAAGATTCATGAATATAGTATTGACAATTTTTATACAAATTAAGAATAGAAAATGTCTTTGAAGTTTGAACTAGTTTTTCTTAATTTCATGAAACTATGGTATGGACACTATTACTAAAAGTTTGATTAATTTAGTTTGAGAGAGAAATGATTTTTTTTTGGTGTGTATGATTCAAATTTCAAAAACCATTAAAAATACTTATTTGATAATATGGTAATATTTGTCATGCTTTGAGATAATTTTGTTTAAGTTAGCTGAAAGATTAACGAGGATTATATGAAATTAAAATTTGGTTTCATATATTGACCTACTAGCTAGGTGTCAATTGTCAATGGTTATTGCATCTTCAACACTCCCAAATCATAAAAAGGAAAATTATTGATGCATGCTAGCTTTTTTGTAATGGATGGAAGAGACCATTTTGACTATATCTTAGGAAATTTACCTACACTTTCCAGACATTAAGAGATTGAAAATTCGTGGAAAGCTAGACCCACAAAATGCGATTGTGTTTTGCAATCATAATCAACTATGCTGAGAATATATTAGGATATTTGTATATTAATTAGATTGATATTTTTGTTGATAATTGAATAGTAAATATTTATTATTTTATTTTTGTTGCTTGTTTATCACTTATAAATAGGATGAAAAATATGTCTTTTTTTTTTACCTATAACTTTTTCTCACGTTGTTTTTTTTTTGTCATTTTTCTGATATTGTTTTGCGCCATCAATTAGATTTTTAAGTTTTAGGGTTAAGTATTAAATTGGTCTTTTATGTTTGGGTGTAATTTTGTTTTGATCTTTAAGGTTTAAAGTGTCCTGTTTGAATCTAAAAAAGTTTTATTTAGCTTCAATATAGTCCCACCGTGAGGTCAAATTCAAATAATTAACGAAATGTCTTATATGATAGCAGTACAAAAATAAAATCGATAATCTGAAAAATAAGTACAAGTTGTAGAAGCACAAAATCAACCATAGATGCATCAATACATTTATTTATCATTCTCTTTAGTTCTATAGAAAATATTTTATTTAAATTGTAAGAAAAATAATAAATAAATATATTGATGCATTTACAGTTAATTTTATACCTCTCGAGTTTGTACTTATTCTTCAGATTATCGATCTTGTTCTCGCTGTCATATAAGACATTCCGTTAATTATTTAATTTTGACCTAACAGTGAGACTATATTGAAACTAAATTAAACTTTTTTTTTATTCAAATTGAACACTTTAAACTTTAAAAACCAAAACAGGATGACGCCTAAACATAGGAGAACAATTTAGCACTTTACCCTAAGTTTTAACTTCATCTCATCATTCTAAGTTGAATGAACAAAATAAATCCGCCACCAAATGCGTCTTCGTATACCATTTAGGCAGCATTTAGTTTATGTCTTTTTTGAGATATATATATTGTGTTTAATAAAATATTGAATATAATACAATAAAATAAAATAAAAGTCTATATTTTGTAAATATTAATAAGAAATAAAAATATAAAAAATTGATAAGAGATAAAGTGTAAAAAATTATTAATAAGAAATAAACTGAAAATTAATAAAAGATAAAAATATAAAAAATTGTATCTAATTAATTGTGTCTTTGTGTTTCAATATTTTAGAAAAATATTAAATATATGTATTTTGTATATATTTGTGTACTAATGTGTTTATTAAAAATTTGTGTCTTGACAAATAAATAATAAATATATACTAACATATTCATGTTTCAATCTCTATATCTTTTTAACATAAGCATTTTGATTTTTTAGAAGCATTACATTGGTTTTGTTTCATCATTACACTCGAAAATATGTAGACGCATTCGTTAAATATAAAATTAATTTTTTTACAAATTTGTGCATTTTTTTATCTATATTAGTATATCAATATGCACTAATGTATTATTGATTTTTTTATTTATTAAATATATAAAAGTAATAAAAATAGAATTAATTAAGATGACAAGTAATTTATAATTTAATTAAAATATTTTGAATTAAAATATTCAAAATAACACAAAAGAATTTTATGAATTATATATAATGATATTTTAAAAAATAAAATTATGTATAACCATTTCCATATATATTCCAATTTATATATAGTATAGAAGTGTACATTATATATAATAAAATGTGTTTTAGGAAAAAAAATAACACCAAATCTTATTCCATATATTTTCATTACATATAATATAGAGTATGGATATTATTTATTAGTTTCTTAATTTATTTATTTA
>NC_029772.3:4958220-5049361 GCF_000817695.3 Arachis duranensis
TATACATTTACTGAAATAAAATATTTAAAATTTTTATTAATGGTAATTTTAATTTTTATCCTAAAAGTATATGTTAGCTAATTTTTTTTTGATATTTTCTAATTTGATAAATTAAAGACTAAGTCGTTGTGAATTTAAGTTTCGTAAAAAAACTTATTATTAGTTAATCGATTATTATTACATATACAAATTGAAATTCAAATTCTTAAAATTTAATTTAATAAATGAAAAAGTTAACCATTTGACCCATTTAATTTAATTTGTTACAGCTACCACTCTATTCTTTAGAGTACGTACAATATGGAGAGAATTGAAGTTATAGCATCTCCATTATTGGCAACAAATTCAAGAACAAGGCAGGTATTTTATTTAAGATCGGATTTATTTATTTTGTGTTTTAAAAATACATGTTAAAATTGTATATTAAAATTTTTTTATTAAAAATGTAAAAATTTTTAAATTTTAATGTATTTATTTTATATTTAACAAAAAACATAAAATATTTTGCAAATAATAAATTTATCATGTGTTCTAAAAATATATATTTTTAATTTAATTTTAGCAATAGAACAAATTAAATAGAGTCATTATGGACTCACTTCCCCATCATCTCTAATCTTTGTAAAAGTTGTGTTTGGAAAAAGTGCAACGTGGTAGATATGTTTGGTGGAATAGTTCAGTTAATTTGTTGACATGGAAGAAGCTCTCTTTGCAATGGAGCAAATAAATAATCATTTTTGTCTCAATAACACTAGTTTCTTGGAACAATTTTCTCGTAATATGTACATATCGAAATTATAACTTTGTGATTTTTAATAACATTCATATTAAGAATATAAAACTTTACGTTTAAATAATTTAATTTTAGAGTAGTCTTCTTACTAATAAGATATTTGTTAATCTTACTCAAAGATAAATATGATTTCTTAAAGTTTTTTAATAAATGCACTACAAAAGTATTAAAAATTTTAAATCTTTAATAAATGTTTTATATTAAATACCTTAACAAATATTATCCTAATAAAACTTTAATTTTCAAAAGTAGTAATTAAAAAATTTTACAATTTTTATTAAAGTTTAATTTTAATACACTGACAGTGTAAAATATTTTATATAGTCGTATAATCACATCTGTTCTTTTAGATGAATATTCATGTACACAATATAAAAAGTATATAGTTATTTTTATTGATATAATATCATGTAATTTGATGTACGTATAAAACTACTTTATACTAATAAGCATCAAAATTAAATTCTTTTTATTATGCATATTTAAAGTACTAAGACTTTACTAAATCAAGGAGACAAAAATTTTCTTTAAGAGAAAAATGCTGTAAAATAATTATACATTAGTAAATGACACTAACTCAAATATAAATGAGTATAAGTTATTATAACAAAAAATATTACTTTGGATCATCAGAGATAGCAATACAAGTTATCATAAGAATTTAAGGATACAGTAAGAAGGAAAATATAGTTAAATGCAAAATATATAGAAAATATAAATGCATTAAAAAGTAATGTTTTTATTTTAAACAAAAAATTGCATATTTTAAATGTTAACAAATACCATTAGAATACATAAAGTATACTTGTTAACTACTAAACTCTAAAAATAATATCCATTTTAATTTTGAACTACATTAAACCTTTCACACTAATAACTTGAAAAATAAAAAAAGCTCAGACTAAAAATTAAAATACTCCTATTTATTGATAGCTACTAATCAATCCATTAGCACTAATAAAAGCACAAGAATTTTCTCATTGGCTAGTGGCTACAATTACTCCCCGCGCATGCACCCTTCTTTATTCCATGATAATAACATCTATTATTTGAGATCTTCAAGATTTTATAATAATATATTAATATAGATCCCTAGAATAAAAATAAGTATAGTATGCTAAACAAATAAAATACTGGAAATAACCACTGATGGATGTCTTAATTTTTTAATATAATTTTTTAATTTAACAATTTGATATTATATTTTTAGTTTATATATACTTTTAAATATTATTGATTAACTATTAATTAAAAAAATAAATATTTACTGATCTTCTAATATTTATTATTTTAAATATTTCTAAAAGGTTGAGATTTATTTGATTTGTATTTTTTTATTTCGTAAGAAAAATAAAAATAATAAAAAATGTTTTCATAAATAATTTTAAAATAATAATAAGAAATAAAAATAAAAACTAAAACTTAGGTTATATTATTGAATTAATAATAAGGAATGAATCGAAAAAGTCAATTGTGTGTATCATCCTATTGCTTCTAGGTGGGACAAAAAAAAAAAGTTTAGATTGTGACCACAGCTTAGGCATGCAGGTAGAGATATCAAAATCAGAATAATAATGCATGAAAAAAAAAAGATATTTGGAATTTTGGACAGGTTAAAAATTAAATTATTACAAATAGGCAAAGATTAATAAGTTCAGCTAGCCAAAGAAAACGTGTAACACAAAAGCCAGAAATAATGTAGAACATAATTTAATATGCTTTTATTATTTAGATACTAATTTTATTATATTTAATTAAGAAACATTATTATTATTGTAGTATTATAAATATATGAAATTGATTAGGAGTCTTTCGCTATAAGGCATTTCATTTCAATTATTGGCTATAATTAATTATAAATATAAGACTTATCTTAAATATTTTCAAATTAAAGCAAGAGAAAAGACTACAAGAATAATCATATTCACTAAATTGTAAGAAGAGAACTAATGATCCAATATTAAAACGTGTTATTTGCTTGTTGCTTAAGTGAAGAGAATGTAGGGTTGGAAGGACAACAATTCATTTGTAGGGTTTTTGCTTTGTTTAATTAGTTGAACTTTTTTAAAGAATTATAGTTTAAATGATATAATTTTTTATTATTATTTAAAAATTTTAGATTTGAATCTTACTTTTAATTTTAAAAAAAATTAGTTGAAACTTAAGATGAATCTTCTTTCTAACCCTTTATTTTTTAATACCAGTTCCTCCAAATTAAACCTTTTTAAAAAAACAACACTTTTCATTCAAATATTTGATGCTTCATTAATTAGTAATACACGTCAAAGAAAGAAAAAAAAAATCTCAATTTGAATTATCGGTAATGTGTGAAAATAAAAAAAAATCAAAATTTAATTATTAATTATTATTAAAATTAATAATATTAAATGAAATTAATTATTTTTAATTAATTTTTTTGTTATTAAATATTTTCGTTAAATTATTGTATTTATATGTGACAAGTGAAAAATAATAATGGCTTATAAACGATAAAGTTTCAGATCTTTTTAATGCAATACGTCAATTATTGATTGTATAGCAAAAAATAAAATTTTACCTATAGAATTTCAGAACTAAAGGTGTATTTTTTTTTTTTTTACCCAAACAGTATCCCCCAACCCGACAGGTTAAGAACTAATCCGTCGCGGATCTTAAGCGGACGAGTGAGCTGACCACTGATACAACGTAACTCTAGCATTTAGTTTTTCGAAAAGTATATGGATCTAAAAGGTTACTAGCCAAAAATTAAACAAAACCACATTAATTTATATTAATAATTAATTTTAAAGTTTTTTAATTCAAAATTTTAAAAATTTAAAATTAATTAAATAAACATAATTAAAACCTATAAAAACTTTCATCTTCTCTCTCACATTAATCTATCTACCTCCAACAATCACACACATAGACCTCTCTCTCTTACCTACGGATTCGACGACGATGGTGGTGCTTTGCTTTCAGATTTCAACGATTGGGATCTACACGGACAATACAATCACCCTTTCGATTTAACTCCAGGTAATGCTTTTGATCGGTTTGACGCAGATAATTTGGCTTGCATGCACATGCGGTTTTAAATTTCGGAAGCTCGGAGCTGTTTGTTCCACCCTCTTCCGCGAGCTGTGTGGAAAAATTCTTGCCGAGTTCAGCTTTTGGGGCTGTGGCTTCTATGCCGGATTCTTCCGTGAAAGACACGGACTTTTCTTGAGGATTATAGCACATACAAGGCTTATCCTCAAAATTCTCTTCGAAGGATTATAGCTGTTTGTTCTCTGCGTTTTAAGATATTAGGTGCCGTTTTGATGGTTAAAGAGATTGCAAACTACATAATTATAGAATTATAAAAAAACATTCATTTAATATGAAAAAAACATCCTAATATTTAACAAAAGAAATATCTAGTTATATTTTAACAAAAATAATTAAATATCTATACAATTTAAAAAAATATGAAATTCTTAAAGAAATAGAGACATTCACATTTGCAATACAAAAAAATTCGAAAAATATATAAAAGAACATCCATTTGGTATGAAAAAAGAAACATTCTGATACTTAGTAGAAGAAACATTCATATATATTAACTGATAGAGATTTTAGATTCATCCAAAAATATTTGATTGATTTTTTGTTAATATCCTTTTGGCTCCTTAGCATTGCTCTTAGTTTTTTGGAACTCTTAAGAAATAAGAACTCAAGTCCATTAAATAAATTCCAGATATATAAATTATAAAATGAAAATCTCTATAAAAAACACTTATTAGGACTTAAAAAAAGAAATATATTTTCGTAATTTTTTATTGTAAAGTATGATTTATATTATACAAGACTTCTCATATTAGTCATATATACCATGTAAGATCATATTTTATAAAATCACCTAAAAAATTTGAGAGAATTCATCCCTATTAAAAGGATAATAATTACAAATGTACCTTCTATTTCTCAAATTAATTGGGTCTATATTTTTATAACTTAAAATTCATAAAATTAAATATTTATTTTAATTCTGAAATATTTTAAAGAATAAATTATTGTCATAAAACTAAAAATGTTCAAGTTATTTCTAGTAACAATTTTGTTCTTAAAGTAATCATGATGTGAGCCATAGTCAAAATTCTCTTTTATTTTTTTTAAAAGATAATTTTTTTAGAAATTATGTATTTTTAAATTAAAAATTCTAAAATATATTTACACGTACTACATACAATATTAAAGTCATTTGGTATGAACAGATTTTAGTGTTTATTTTTCTAACAAAATAATAATTTTATTAATATAAATTATAGCTAGTTGGACCCAAATAAGTGCCTTTCAATAGAAAATTTATTTATTTCATAAATATTTAAAAGAATATTTTAGTTAATTATTTTTTTTTAAATTTTAAATGAGCTGGATATATATATATTTTTTAATTATAACTTATATGAGTGATATTATGTTACAAGTCTTTTTATAACCAAATTTAACTAAATTGGTGGAAAGTCGAGGGAAACAAAATGCGTGCATACATTATTACTCTTTTTTTTTATTTCTGCAGCACACACATCTTTGTTAGAGAGCATAAAAACTTATTTATATAGCACACAAATTTTTGAAGCATAATACAAAATTTTGCACATAACACGAACTTGATGTAACGTAAATATTTTTACATATAATACACATATTTTTGTATATAGCACACAAATCTTTACACATAGTACAATTTTTTTAACGAATGTATTATGTTAGTTAGGTGAGTCAATGTTCTAGATATATAGTTCTCAAAGAATTTCGATCATGCACATAAAAAATTATATGCTATGCAACAAGATTTTTGTGTTGTTCACATAAATTTATGTGTTATGTGTATTTTATTGGTTGAGTGTCAATATTTTGGACATGTGATCTTTAAAAAAAAGATTGTATTATATGCTAAAATTTGTGTGCTATACACTAAAATTTATGTGTTATACATCAAAATTGATGTGCTCTAATTTTTTGCACATTTATAAAAGAAGAATATGAAAACAATGAGGACGATCATAATGATAAATTGATAATAAAAGAGGATGACAAGACAAAAAAAAAAGAAAAAAGAATTAACAACAATAACAATATCAACAATAATATGAAAATGACAGTAGTAGAGACGATAAAGATGACAACTGTGGTGGCGATAATGACAATGATAATAACATTAAAAAAAGAAAAAAGAAAAAAGAATGTAAAAAGAAGAAACAACAACGACGATGTTAAAGGAGAAAAAAAGTAGTGCGAATTTTTATTTTTAAACAACTTATTAAATTTGGTTATAAAAAGGATTGGACACATAATATTTTTAAACTTATATTACCTCTAATATCATAATATTTTTTAAAAAATATTATATTCTTATTTTCTGTAAGCTGTATTAGAATTTGTTCAAATAGAATTAAATTAAATTGGTCGAATAGTTAATTCTTTTATTTACTTGAATAAATGTCAAAAATTTGAATATTACATTGCATTATATACATTATAATTTATCGTTCATCGATAAATCATTAAGTAGATAATTTAACTAAATTATCTAAGAATTTTTAATTATTAACTTAAATAAAAACTAATATACGTGAATTTTTTTATTTAATTATGTATTGTTATATTAATAAAAATAATAATTTTTAAATTTACTATTTAAAATTTATCAAAACACATTATATTAGTAAATGAAGCCGGGTTTATGAAGGGTTCCCTATGGGATTGTCTGGCCATTTCACCCGGTTTCATCCATAATCACACCTTCACCCACAAAGATTCCTTCATTCTGCACCGAAGAGAACACTACACACAAATCTTCAAAGATACTCGTAACAACACAAAAGAGGTAACACTCTTCCTTCACAATTCACTAAAACACATTACATTATCTTCCTTTCTTCTTCTTCTGCGCTTCTTGCCTCCGTGAACGCCTCGCCGGCATTGAATCCTCCTCCGACGATCCTCCTCCCCCGACTACCCAAGGACATCGCTCCCGCCGCTCGCCGGAGCTCCGTCGCACCAAATCATGCTCCGGCAGTGGTCCTCTCCCGTCATCCTCCTCCGCCGACGTCGTTCCACGGCGTCGGTCCTGCGAGGTCCGACTGCCTGCTGCGGCGACATCCCGGAACACGCTTTCGGACCTCTTCGACATTGACGATGGCGACGAGAAGAAGCGCCCGAATCGGAACCTCGACGTCGATTCGCGATTCGAGATAACTGTGGAGGAGCGTGAGAACGGTGGCAATGAGGCGGTAAGGGTTTGCGTCGATGATTTTGTTTCAGACGAAGATTATGAAGAGACGAAGACGATGAAGGAGTTCATAGATCTCGAATTGCGAAGAAGGAAGAACGCTGGGAGAGATTTGATCGACATTGCGGGGAGTTTCTGCAAGAGATTGAGAAAATGGAGGCGGAAACGTAAATCGAAGGAGAACACTGCCACCGCCGCCGATGATGGCGGCGGAGGACGCGGTGGCGGTAATGGACCCTGCGGTTTGGATACTGATGTGATGAGAGGGTATAGGGAGACTCAATCGGAGGTTGGAGAGTACGGATTTTTGCGGAGAAGGTCGTGTGACACTGATCCGAGATTGTCTGTTGATGTTGATGCAGGAAGAATGTCGTTGGACGATTCGAGGTTGTCGTTTGAGGCGGCTCGAGCTTCTTGGGATGGCTATTTGATTGGGAGAACATCGTGTGCAAGGTTCTCTCCAATGCTTCATGTTAATGAGAGGGTTTTGGAGGAGAATGAGGAGGAACAAGAGGTGGTGAGTTTGGAAAGTGGTGGAGAGAATTGTCCTGGTGGTTCTTCTCAGACCAAAGATTACTATTCCGATGCAATGAATCAGCAGCGGAGGAGGAGGAGTTTTGACAGGTCAAGCTCTAGGAGGAAGCAATCAATGGCAGATGTTGATGAATTGAGAGTGTTGTCCAATGCCAAGGTTTCCCCTGCAACCAATGAGTTGTTCTATGGGGCAAAGGTGCTGATAACTGATCAGAACGATTCACAGAATGAGAACTTGAATGGTCATGTTCAGTCTGCTTTTGCAATGATGTCTGGTTCTAAGAATGTCCATGATGTTGCAAATGGGGTTAATAATCAAAAAGGGTTGAATAAGTTCCATAAGTGGGTCAAGAAGTTGAACAAGTTGGGGTTGGTGCAGAGGAAAAGGGAAGCTAAGGCGGTAGAAGAAGAGCGTGGATCAGGAGACACGGTTGTTAATAAGCCGGTCACGGAGTCTTGGCAGAAGCTGAGGAGGGTGGTTAATGGAAACACGAGCGAGTCTGTTAGCCAGAAGCTTATTCGAAGTTACAGTGTTAGCTGTAGAAATCCCTGTAGAACAGATGGTTTAGTCAATGGATTTGTCGGTACTCCAGAGACTAATGGCAGTATTTTGAATGGAAGAAAAGAGTTTACACTTCAAAGGAACCGAAGCGTTAGTTATTCACCGGGTCATGTTGACACCGGCTTGTTAAGGTTCTATTTTACTCCTTTGAAGAACTATAAGCGAAGCATTTCAGGAAAGAGTAGCTCAAAGGATTAGAATGCAATGGCCAAAAGTGTCTTGAAAAGCTGTTTGTAAGAGCATATCTGGTCTGAACTCTTGTTGTTCAAGAGAGAAAAGTACATCACATTGTTACGTTCTGGTTTCTATTTTTAGAGTGATGTTGGGAGCAGAAATAGGTATACTTTTCCATATGCAATTGGCACGGTAAACTTCTGATTGCAACACTGCTAGGATTAATAAGTCTACAATAGTTGAATTTTGCTAGAGTTTGTTGCAAGATAACTTTTTAATTTAGGCAAGAAGATAGTTACTAAGTTCTCAAAAAGTTTGTTTATATTTTCTACTTTATCTTTCAGCTATGTTATTGTCATAGATCCCATGAACTAGAGCTAATTGGTTATACAAACTTCCTTGTTAGATAATATTTTTTCAGGGCTCTGAAATGTCCATATCCTGCTTCTTGGTTATAAAAATTTGAAGTTAGAAACATTGGCATCAAGGTATCTATCCCATTGGCTACTGATATGGTAATTTCTTTTATTTAGATTTATCACGTTGTCCATAAAATGTGGAGCATGCAGGCAATTTGCGTAAGAGGAAGATTGATTAAGAATTTTAATCTTGTCTATCTTGTCAAGCAAGAGCTTGAAAGAATTTAAATTGCATTCTTTTAAGGGGTACTGTTGAATTGCATTGCTTAAAACTATAGTTCCAATGATTGGTACTAGTTTTTCATCTTTTGTATGAATGCTGGTTTTTCCAACTTATCATTTAAGATGATTTGTGCATGCTGTGCTAACTTGATAACTTTCTAAATGGCTCAAAATTGAGGATGGCATACTGTGAATCTATATTACCTCCATTGGACATCAAAGCTTTTATGTTGTTTTGCCTAGCTTTTCTCTAACTTTATTCTCATTAAATTAATGTGCTGCTTCGGGTATATTTGAAACATGGACATATATTTGTAAATAATTGAATTTGATTTGCTTCAGAGTCTGATATCTTAGTCAGGCCAATCTGTATTTACGGTTATGTTAAAAGTAAATATCTGCTATTAATCAAGATGATAATTATTTACAGTTTTAGAAGCAATACTGAGTGTGCTGTTCTATAGATTTACTAAATTGTATTTAGTATTTAAACTTTTATAATATAATGTTGATATCGCACTGCAATTGTTTTGATATATATGTCCCGGTGTAGCTGTTATCTGGTGAACGATTATGCTTAAAGTCCATACTCCAGTTATTTGCCATGAAGGTTTTTCTGGATATATGTACTTCACCAACCACTGATAGTTAAGAAACTTCTTTTTGAATTTTTCATCATTTTGTTGATAAAAAAAGGTGGCACAGCTTCAGATCTTGACTGGTAGCTAGGAAGATTTGATTTAAACATTGGTCGGTTGATTACTTTGCCTAAAGGGCTTTCACTTTTTTGCCACTATTTCAACAACATTTTGACCATATAACATTATGATGATGAATCAGAAAAAGACATATCTCACTCATGAAAATGTTTTAATCACATACATGGACTTCAATTTCAAGTTTTTAAAACCATCATTTTGTTCATCGTCCCACATAACTTGTTTGCCAGAAATGCTTCGTGTTGTGTTTTCTTCCTTGATTCCTTGGAATGTTTCCTTCCTTGAGATCTTCCAAATTTAAAAATTTTACTCGAATCTATGAAATTATTCTCCTAAATTTTAAACGAATATAAATTCAAATATATAATTTATTTTCAAAAACATCAAAAGGATACATCAAGACTGGATTCTGAGCGTCTTGAAACTTTGGCAACTACTTTTCATAGTACTAGTGCATTGGTGCATCACTGAGTTACAATAATGGATTCCGTGCTTAAATTTTTTTTCCCTATTGAGGTTCTCATCTTTTTTTTATTTACTTGAGATGAAGAGAAATGTCTCCTTTTAGCAATTCCACTTGTAATTATACTCGTTCTATACTATATTGTAATCATAGTTTGACTAACTTTCTCTATAATCTTTTAACAACCGATCATATTATTGTTGCCCTACGTGACATCAAAAATTCAAAAGCTGACACTAAAGGTAATGCCAAATAATCACGCCTATCGGACTTATGAACAAAGCAACAATGACCCACTTGACAATTTTGTTCCATTCATATTACCTGATCTTGTAAATATGAAAGTGAGAAAAAAAAAAAAAGCTAAACGCACATAGTGAATTGAAAGTTGATACTAATCATTTTTTCCCTCCATTTATCACCATTCAATGCATATTCACTAAACCCAGATTAGTAATCAACTCAGCCAAAACATAGGGTTATTAGTGAACCCACCACCAATGAATCACTGGTCAAACTGGTTGAATTCTATTTAATTAGATAAATATACAAACATAAATGGTTGTAGAGGAGGGGTAACACACCTTGAAATTTTTGAATTATTTCCAACCTCAAATACGGTGTCGTTCTAGCCTTCGAACCAGTCCGGCTTGATCTCAAAATAGGCCGTTCATTCAAGGTTTGCCGGAGTTGTGTGCATATCCGATCTCGATCTAATTGGAGAACCGAATAAAACAAGCAGCTAGTACACTGCCGTTCGGACCAAATGGCCGATCCGGTCCAATTTTGATAACGATTCAATGTTAACACAAACATTTATTTATACACAGAAAAGTATTACTTCACTACTTACCATGCATTATGTTCCCTAACATGTTGTGTTCTACTCTAGTCACAATCAAGTTCACAACTGAAATGGCATTTGGCCACTTGCAGTGCATTGAATTGCATTCATTCCACATCAATTCCCTTCTCTTGAAGCTCAGAAACAACCTCATTCCTCATCTTCATCCACAACTTCTGTGCTTCCTGCTCAAACTTCTTGCCTTCTAGCTCCTTATCATTCTCAACCATCCCTTTTAAACCAATCTTTGTTCCAATATCCGAAACAAACTCCTTCATTTCTTCTAAATTGCTGGCCAATGGGAACTGTTGGTGCTGTTTATGGTCTAGCTCCTGCTCTTCCTCCGGCCGGTGCTGGTTATCGGCTCGCTCCTGGTCTACCTTCAGCTGAGGCTTCAACTTTGAAGCTCCACCATTGTAAAGCCAAAAACCACCCATTATGGTGTAGGTGCAAAGTAGGGCTTTCCCAACTTGTTTCCAAAAGAAGTAATCTTCACTTTCAAACCCAATTTTCTTCAGGTATTTCTTGGCATGCATTGAACTCAGCATCTTGAAACCTGAAATCAATGAAACACAGTGTAGAATAAGTTCAAAAGAAACAAAGAAAGAGAAAAAAAAATAAAGGAAAAAGAGCATCGAAGTTTTCGTTCAGACATTTCATCGAGCAGTTGGTAACAAAATTTGGAGTTCTATTGAAAAAACATAGCTCCCCAAGCAACATTTAAATCATGTTTCACTTCAAAAAAATTACTTGTTACTGTTTTATTAACATAATCTAAAATAGAAAACAGCAAAAAGTGATCTTTTTTATACTAATTAAAATTAAAAACAGAAGAGAAAAGTAGAAACTAAACACATCTTGAAGAAATGGTTTAAGAATAGTTGATTGAAAGATACCTGTTTTGGGGTCCTGAAAACGCTTGGGGAACATTTCAAAGGTCCAAGTTCTAGTCTTTGATTTTGGGTGGGTGGGAGTGGGAGTTTTTTGTGTCACCCTTCAAAATCATGATTCATGAGTTCATAATTCAAATGTGGAAAAGTTATTTTATAAATAAAAAAAGGATGAATTTCATTACTTCCAAATTAATAACACTGATTTCTTTTAATAACACTTATATCCTCTTTTCAAATTACTCACAACTAAGACAAAAAATAAGTTTTTTTTTTATGGGAAAGTTAATATTATAATACATTTATTAAAAAGGATAAAAAAATTTCCTAATGGTAACCTTAACTAATGCTCTAAAAAGTATTTGTTATCAAAAACATATTTAGATATACAAAAGGGTAATTAATAATACAATTTTTTTGCTCATGTTGAAAAAGAAAAAGGAGAAAATTGATAGCTTTGAGAATTGAGAGTACACCTACGATGTATAGATACTGACACGAATACAGTACGATACAGAATACGCAGACACACTAATTCTAAATTCTTATAAGATATGGAGACATATATATTTAGATAAATTATAATGATATTTTGCTATTTTATTGATATTAAAATATTTTAATTTTTTTAATTATATAAAGCATTTAAAATATTTTTTGTTTTAATAAATAATAATATATGTTATTTTTAAACTCATTTAAAAAATACACGTTAATATATGATAGTATTTAAGTGTGTTCAAAGTGTTCAGAAAAAAATATTTTTATTTAAGTGTATCCAAACGTGTTCAGAGACAAACTTTTTTATTTTTTATTAAGATATGATTAGACACAGAAGCGTGTTAAATAATTATCGTATCTAAAATGTGTTCGTCGTACAAATACGGCAATTCAACAAAGTATTATAAAATGAAGTAATATTATCAATTTAGAAATAACAATATTTAACTCCTAAAACAATCAGATCATGTTGGCTAAATTTTTGTAGAAATATAAGGGGGGAAAATTCAACTAACTACGTAAGTACCTAGTCTTGATTTTCAGTTTTTGTTTAAAAAGAAAAAAAAAGAAAAAATACAGATATTGACTACATATTAGCTAAAATTCTGTTATTCATTTAAATTTATATAATTGTTTACAATTAAACTGAAGTTATCAACGACTTACAATTAAGTGGAAGAATTTAAGTTGAATTAAAATTTTTAAAATTGCTAATATGAATACAAAATTACTTGCATAAAATAAATTAATGAATGAAAGACTATCACTACTAGAAACTATAAAATTATAAAGAAATTTCTCAAAATTTGACAAGTCAACAAAACTAGTTAAAAACATATCATATGACCACTCAAGTCTTTGAAAATCAAGAAAATTCAATACAAATTTTATCTCTTGCATTTTGAAAGCAACATCAACACTAACGTACACACTTAACAATTAAGTTATTAAAAAAATTTTGTTTACACGAAGTATCTGTATTATTTTTGTTAGAAAGATTCTACTATGCTGAAAGCTTTTCCTTTTTTTAGGTGCAGAAGACACATGTGCAGACTACAGGAATGACACGTGGTGAGTGAGAAAGTATGGAAAAACTGAGTCTCTGCTTTGTAACAAATCATAGTTCCTACAGAGTAATCGACAGATGCTACTCTGTGGGATCTATGATTTATTACAGACTCAATTTCCCATGCTTTTTCATTCATCACATATTATTCCTGTAATCTGCACATGTGTCTTCAGCACCTAAAGAAAGGAAAAGCCTTCAACAAAATCTCTTTTTTTTTATTATTAAAGAAAAGTTACCATAAGAATGTGAGTAATATTGAGAGTTTTCATTTTTTTTTTCTATTAAACGAGTTACTAAAAAGTAAAAATATATATATTATTGTTGTAATGTTGTTCATTTTCCTAATATATTGTTATATCATTATTGAAAAATATTATATTAAAATTAAATTATATTGTTATTGAGGTGTTCATATAAACGGGTGATCTGGATCTAATTAATTGTAGGTGTTAAACACTTAAACATACATATATTAAACTGACAAATGAGAAAACACGAGAAATTTCTCAAATAATAATAACAATAATAATAATAATAATAATAATTATGATTATTATTGTTGTTGACTTGTTGTTGTTGTGAAGGAATCAAATAGAATGCGTGAAAATTGGGAGAATATATATTAAGATTAAGGAAGTAATTATTTGAGTTTGGAAGAGTGAAATTGCAGAAATGAAACCTTCCTACATACTAAAATATTTTATTTCATCAATCAATCATGTACAATTATTATTTTTGTAACTTCAAAAATCACCATCATCATCATGACTTCATGAGAGTCAAACATTGTTTCAAAGTTGATGATATTGCTATTACAATTAAATTCATTAAAATATGCTGATGAAAAGAGACCTTTCACCAAGAAGAATGTTCACATGAAGTTGCAATAATTTTACAATGAGAACTTTACACTTTGTGGTATTTTGAAGAATTACAAAGATTTCACATTGAGATTGATTTCTGTATGCTACTAATCAGTAACATTAACTCTATCTAAAATTGTAAATAGAAAACCAAGATTACAAACACAAAAGGATGACACTCATTCATAAACTTCATAATCTAGGATTCAGCAACATAACTTTTATGAGAAATGTTTCTTGAACATAACCATCTTCGTATTTCAAACATACTATACCATTATTACCAACAGGCGAATGATATGTCAACACAAAATACGATGACAGTTATGTTCAAATAACATTATTCTAATACTTCAAAACTATGATTCGAGCAAAGAAGCTTTCGCTCGAACCATAGTTTGGATGTTTCCAAGCCGAAAACCTACATGTGATCGGTTTTTTCACCGGAGAGTTCCGACAGCTCGCTTATAGGTATAAAACTGTGCTACCACCAGATATATTATCAAATTCAGGACACTTAGAACTGTCAAAAGCCAAAAGAAATAGTCAACATGACCATAGTTGAGGTTGTCTGGTATCCATCCAAGGCTGCCATTCCTAGTACTGATCCTTGTAACAATGGTTACGAGTAGCGAGCTCAGGTACTGTCCAAGGGCAACAGTGAGTAGTGACAGAGCAGAACACAGGCTCCTCGTCGCGTCCGGCGCTTGTTCATAGAAGAACTCCAACTGGCCAATGAATGTGAACACTTCAGCACAACCTATGAGGAAGTACTGAGGTACCTGCCAGAATATTGTCATTGGAACCTCATCAAGGTTATAGTAATTATGCCTCCTTACCATTCTCAGCCTAATGACTTCCAAAATCGCGGCGGCCACCATGGAAAATATGGATATGAAGAGGCCTATTCCCATCCTCTGGAGTTGTGTTAGGCCATTCTTGTGGCCGGTGAACTTCCTAGTGACCGGCACAATGATCCGGTCATAAACCGGAACCCAAAATATGACACTGAGGGTGTCAAATATGGAAAGGGATGCTGGTGGAATCTTGAAAGAGGAGTTGCCTACGCGAGTATCCATGGTTTGTCCTTGCAACACAAACAATGTGCTCATTTGGCCGTAGACAGTGGCGAAAACAATGCCGGTTGCCCATATTGGAAGCAATCTCAGAATGGATTTCAGCTCTTCAACTTGAGTTACAGTGCAAAGTCTCCATGGATTCACTGATTCCTTCAGATTATCTAACTGTCCAACCACTGCTGCTTTGTCAAAAAACCTGTTACAAACAATAATACTCTTAGATCCCATTTGATAACATGAAACATGCTTTTCAGGACAATTTTTCTTGTCCAACTTCTCATGAAACCATTTCTACCAGAAGCTTAAGCCGACTCACGCAAGAGCTTTTTTTGGATTTCTGTATATTTTTGCATAGGCTTTCTTTCTCTTTTTATTTGCCTTATACTGAAATCCTTTCTTTTGGGATCAACAAAAATCGAATTCTAGACCTTTAGGTCATAGAAACTCTGGTACCATGTCATAAAACTATTTTCCCAAAAGCTTAAGCTAAAATGGGGATGTGGATAAAAATACAAATTTTTAGGACAGCATGTCATATATCAGGATTCAAATATGATCACAAAATTTCTCTTAATTCTGAGTTATGAAAAATCACAAATTTGTTTTGGCACTGCTTTACCTTAACTCATCTGTGTGATCAAGCTTCCTGCTTCCTTCTATAACAGACTCAGTGTCTGCAATTTCATACAACTGAGACTTATCATTAGGCACTTTAACATTATACTTCCTCATGGATGCTACTATGACCTGAATAATCCGAGTGAGGGCACTTCCTCCGGGCTTCTGGTTTCGATACAGCCGAGTACCTGAAAAGAAACTTGCCACTGCAATAGCCATGGCCACTGCTGGTATTCCAAATCCCCATCCCCATCCTACATTGTCCTGAATCCATACCAACAGCGAAGAAGCGATAAGAGCACCGATGTTGATTGAGAAATAGAACCAGTTGAAGAAAGAACTCTTGTGTTCCTTCTCCCCCGGATCAGCATCATCAAACTGGTCTGCTCCATAGGATGAAACACATGGCTTGATTCCACCTGTTCCAAGGGCTATAAGGTAAAGAGCTATAAAGCACACTGCACTTTCTAGAGTGGTGGCATGGCAATTTTCATCTCCATGGCCATGGCAAGTTGGCTTTATACCAGAAACTGATGCAGATAATGTCAATAGTGTCATTCCCTGGTCAATAACAAGAACAGATTTAGATCCTTTTTAGACAGAAAAATTGGTTTTACTTTTGAAATGCATTGGGATTTCGGAATCAATATTAATGTACTAATGTTATATGCAACAAGGAAAAAGTTCCAGCAATTCAGTTCTCACTATTGGAGCTTCAAAATTTTGGTACTTCGCTCTTTATATATCATTTTGCCAATTCAGACTAAATGGTATCTTAAAAGAGGTGTACAAGCATCCTGCATTAACACTGGATCCGGGGAAGGCCGCACTAAAGGGTGTAATGTACGCAACCTAACCTGATAAATTGAACCCGTGACTTTGAAGTCACACGGAGACAACTCAACTGTTGCTCCAAGTCTCGCCTTCAAATGGTATCTTAAAGAGTGAAGTACCAAAATTATCTATGAAAGATGACATCGCTGACAAAACTACCCGATCTTCAGATAGATTAATGAATGCATCAAGACAATGGTTGTTCAAATTGACAGTTATAGATTGAAGAGGTTTATACTCACAAGAACATAGATTATTGAGAAACATGCAATGGTCCAATATCTTCCAAGATATGAATCAGCAAGAAATGCTCCAATCAGTGGTGTTATGTAGCATGTTCCACTCCAATTAGACACATTTTTGGAAGCAGTAGCACTATGCTGATGTAGCCTCTCCTTGAAATAAAGCACCAAATTTGTGCTCATACCATAGTAAGCCAATCTCTCACAACATTCATTCCCTGTAAGTAAATGAATTATAAGCACTAATTTCGTTATTCGTCCGTGGTTCTAAAATACCCGTCATTCTGAAATCTTGGTACGTTCAAAACTTAATGTATTTGGATACGATTTGTGTCCAAATACATTTAGTTACCAAAATTTTAAGATGACGGATATTCTGGAACCAGAGTAATTTTAATATCATTATCATACCCTAATAAACATATAGTTGGAAATGCAACAGACACAAAAAAAATTACCCAAGATAAAAGGGCATGCTCTCCAAGTTCCTGTTTTCTTTTTGTTTGCTGGATTTCCAAGGTAATCCACTGTTCCATCTTTTGTGTAAACATCATCTTCTTCCATTATTGTATTTCAGAATTGGCCTAAGTATTCAGGAATTCAGATACTGAGAAAAAAAAACAATGGACAGAATCATAAATTAGAATGAATATTGTTTTTGAATTTTGAAAGGCAAGCAAGTAATAATAATAACTACAAAAGCTTTGCTAAAAAAAAGATGATGCCTTTAGAAGAAGAACAAAACTATAGAAATTATGATTGAATCAATATAGTTACCCAAACAGAAAGCAACAATCCAATATTTCAATGAAGATCAAGGATTCAAGTACATGAATCCAGAACAAGTAAAGATGTAATAAAGTAGCAACAAATGTGTTTTTCAACTTTAGAGTCAGAATCTGAGAGGATAAACCTAAAAGCATGTGAATGAAAGAAGTGAATCTCTCTAACCTTGTGAATGCTGAAGTTGCCAACTTATGCAAGCATGTGAAGAGTAGAATAATGATCCAAATATTGGAACCTTAAATACTGCTTTCTAGGTTGCCCTTGTATTTTGAATATTTGGAAAAAAAATTATACTACTTATTAGTGATTATGCTTGAGATTAATAAATAAAAAAATTCATCACTATTCTATGTTATTTTTGCACTTTACTTTGACTTCTCTTAAATTTTATTTTAAGAAGAGTAAATTATGACTTTAATCACTACAAAGAATACGAATTTAACTATTAAAAAAAAAAGTACTTCTTTAATTTTGCCTAAATTTTGGAACATTTTGTCAAATTGTAACCATCAAGAACTGAATTGATAAATTTTTTCTAGAAAAAAGTTATTGTTATATTTACTAATATATTTAACATTATACTTTACTCAATACAAGAATATTGAGTATATTACTAACTAAATTTTAAATGAGATTAGTGTATAATTTGTAATCAGAGGCTTCTTAATAAATTTTAACGAATCTTTAAAGTGACTTGAAGTTAGAATATTATAAGGTAATCAGAGGCTCATAGTATGAGTCTTTGTTGACTTGTCTCCACCACATGTAATGATTGAGACTTTGAGAGATACAGATAAATATATAATAATAGTATTAAACTTTAATTTGGGTATCCAAGTATCTAACCTTATCTGAGAGACAAATACATAAAGCACAGAGAAAATTTAGACAAGTTTTGATTCTTCTACTAGTTATTAGGTCAGCTGGATATTATGAGTTATCTATGACTTTTCAATTTTTTAGTCTATGTTCATACTTAGGAGTGTTTACATAGAGCGCTAGTATGAATAAGTATGAAAACTCAATTTTTTATTATAAAATTATGTTTTAAATTCTCATTTTTTTAGAGGATTTAATATTTACAATTTAAAATTTAATATTTAGAATTCAAAATTTATCATAAAAGGATAATTTTAAAAAATAACTAATATTAATTGAAAAATAATTGATTTCTTAGTTAAACTCATATTTTTTTGTTTTTTTTATCTCACAACAACAACAAAGCCTTGTTCTATTAAGTGGGGTCGACTACATGAATCAAACGATGCTATTGTGCTTTGTCATGTATCATGTCTATAGATAGACCGTTTATATGTAGATCTCGTTTGACCACCTTATAGATGGTCTTCTTAGATCTTCATCTGCTGCCTTTTGCCCCTTATCCAAATAAAGAGAAAAAATAACAATAATTGAATTGAATTACATATATTATCCATTGTCCATAAAATGCTACAAAGCATAATAATTGGCAAAATAAAATAATGATCATTCAAAATATATTGTCAGTTATGCAATCTTCCAAGAAACATGTTACTCTTATAGAGTTAAAAATGGTGAGAACTGAGAAATTCTCTTCATTGTTTGTAATGCCAAAACTATATTATAACATGTAAAATACAAATAACATGAAAATAGGTCTTGGTATACTTTCTCATTATAATAATATTAAATGGTAAATTTTAATTTAGTTATTTAAGTATAGGTTTTTTTTGTATTATTAATCATATATTGTTTTGAACTGAATTAGTTATATAATATTGTTATACGTAATGATAAAGCTAAATATTACAAGAGTTAAATGCTTATATAATTGGAATATTAAATGTTAATAATAGGAATAAATTCAATATTTTAATATACTTTTATATTAGTTAGTTAAACAAAACTTAGTGATATATTTTATGGTGTAAGACTTAATGATTGAAGAGAAAAAAAAAATTGTTTTTTAGAGAGGCTACACAAGCGTGTGGGGAATCATAGGAACACAAAGTGCCAAAGCAATAATAGCGAAACTGTTTTTTAATATTAATAATGTTTGCTTCAGGAAAAGCTAAATACGCAATTACTTTCAAAAAGGAGAAAAAAAAAACAAAAAAATAGAAACTGGAAAGCACTCTTTTGGATAGAGCTTTCACATTATTTTATCATCACTCTATAAATTAAAAGAGTTATATATATTCCATAACAAATAGTCAAATAATGATATTTTAACCATCAATCTTATATTTTGAAGTTCATAAATTTAATCTCTATAAAGATGAAAAGTTAAATTATCATATCAATATTTAACACACAAAAAGAATGTTTAATTATCAGTATTATTAATGACTGTTTCAAATATATTTATTAAGAAAAAAAATTGATTTTGGTATAGATATACATAGTGCCTTTATATCGTACAAAAAAAAAGATTTTACTAACATATTCAAATATTTATTTAGATATGTTTTATATTATTAAAATAAAATTTTAAGCATAAAATAAAATTTTAAGATTATTTTATTAGTTTCGTCGCGTGTTATCAACACAGTATAATTCTTCACATGACGTTTGAAAAAGAACATCTAACAAGTAACAATTTCAAATGTAAAGTGTATACTGTATACACCTTCCATTAACAAAATTAATCAATATTTGTGGTTTGAAAATTACGTCATTCATTTATCATCAATTATCATGTCCACATGAGTAATGACAAATGCATGTTGACAAGTCGTAACATGCTGTGTTGACTTAATTTTTTCTAACCAGTTTTAATAAATTTCTCATAAGAATTATTGCAACTATTGAAAGTTGTTTATTGGACCTAGTTATTTGTGTAATCATTTAAACTTTTTAGATTTAAAAGTTAGTAAAAGAAGTTTCTAACTTCTAAAATAATGGGAGATAAAAAATACTAAGTTCATTACGAAAAACAAAAAGTAAGAATTACATTATAATTTTTATAAAAATATCATTGAATAATTTTAAGTCGCTAAAAAACCATTGTTAATTTATTACACGTAGATTGTTTAATAGTCCTATTGAAAATGGTGTTAAAAAGAACCGAAAAAATTAAAGGGACGATTGATTTGTAAAAATATTTGTTGTTTTTATTTTGTATTTTTATTTTTAAAAAATGATTTTTATTTTTAATTTTTCATATTTTTAAAAATACAATTGGTTTATGAAAAAAAGTTTATTTTTAAATATAAAAAATAATAAAAAATATTTAGTTTATTTATTTTCAAAATATATTTTTAATATTTTAAAATCATAAAATTATATTTTTATTAAAAGTACGATATTAGTTATTTAATTTTTTATTAAATTAATAATTAACTTTTATACAGTATCAACATGAAATAAATTACTATCTTATCGTATTATTTTAGAAAATTTAGTATCTCTTATCAAACAGATATTTTAAAACTAAAATTAAAACTAAAATAAAATTAAAAAAAAAACTAAAAAGGTCAAATGAAATAAAAAAATAACTTGAAAACAATTTCATCTTTTCAAAGAGAATGCATAAGTTAGAAGTAAAGAATGGGTGCCCAAGCATTAAGAACTGAGTTAGAGAACATTAAAAATACTAGGTGAATGTGACGTGAAAAAAAAAATCATATAAAAAAAATAGAAAAGATTCTAACCCTAATTCCAAAACTGAAAATACGGTGTTTTGAGTTAGAAACATTTTTAGAAGTTAAAACTGAAAACAGTGAAAATATAGAAATAGTATTTTTAACTTTGTTCCGTTCTTTTGAAATCATTTTCATTGAAAATATTTTTAAAATGTTCAATCAATTATATTTTCATACTTTATCTTTATTTTTATCGAAAATGAAAATAAAAACGTCCAAACCAATCCGTCTTTAAGAATGTGTTTGGAAAATATTAAAGTGAAAAAAGAATTTTATTTTTATTAAAAAATGAATTCTAATTCTATTTTAAATTTAAATTTATGATTTGAAATAATTAATTGTATGAATGAAATGAATTTTGTGTTTTTTACTATTTTATCTTTGTATTTTTTTGTTTGTCTTTTTTTATTTGTTTATAGGAATAAATTTAATATTTTAATCTTTAGTAATAATAAAATTATAAATTTGATATTTTTTGTCTGATTTAATTTGAACATTAATACAAAATTTATAATTTTTTGAGAATTAAAAATTATATTTTTATTATATTCTAAATTAAAAAAAATATTCTTGTGAAAAATTCTATTCTTTAGGTATTCGAAACATACCTTAAAAAGAACAACAATCTAACTGAATGAAATAATTTGTTTGAATTTTGGTGATGTATAAAATAACCTAGGTAATAAAATTTAGAATAATTTTATATTATTTTATTTTTATATTACTAACGTATATATTTTTAAATATATTGGGTTAACAAACGGGCCTAGTGATAAGCCCATAATGGAAAGAAATGTTTGGCCCAATTTGTATCGGGTGGATTAGATCCATAAGCCCATCTCGTTCTTCTTCGTCATCCTGTGTTCTACTCTCTCTCTCTCTCTCCAACGCAACAGAGAAGAAAATAGAAAGAGTAGACAACATCATCATTCGCATTCACAGAGCAATGAGACGAAGACACAAAAATGACGGAGATAAACAGAAACACGAATCTCGGGATTCTTGCAAATCCGACTCAGATTATTCCGCGTCGTTCTTCTCTTCAGAGAAACGAGTGTTCTTTTTCTGTTTGGTGTTTCGAATGCTGAACTCTCTTTTGGTGCAGACATACTTCAATCCAGATGAACACTGGCAGGGACCCGAGGTTGCGCATCGCATTGCATTTGGGTGCATACCTTATTTTACATTCTTCACCTGAATTTCCCATCTTTCTTCTTCACTTCCAATCGTAAGTGCTGATGGGAGATGGTTTATTCCAGATACGGCCATTTAACGTGGGAATGGAAAAGGGGCATCAGAAGCTACTTACACCCGCTGCTCTTTGTTCCGCTCTATAAAGTTCTTGCCTTTCTGCATCTTGATACCCCTTTGGTTATGGTAAACTTGTTTCTTTCTAATCCTTTTTATGTTCTCATTAAACCACTTTGATTTCAATCTCCCTGTAACTATACAACTTCAGTTTGAGTCGTTTTATCTGCCATTGCATATTGAAGGCTAGCTTAGAAGCATGTGATGTTATCTTTGATGAACTGAGGCATACTTCATGCTTTTATGTAGTTTCTGTATTCTTTTGACAAGCAAAATGCAGTGGCTATAATTGAGATTTTGTATCCCTTTCAATCAGTGATAGTTCTACAGCTAATGAAGTGGTTCATGTATTCTGCTTCACTTCATAAAACTTGATATGTTTTCTATAATAGGCCCCCTTTTTAACTGGAATAAGATTCATGCAACTTGAGTATCTTCCTTGTCTCGTTTTATGGATATGATTCCACTAATTCTATTCTCTGATCCTTGCTTCTTAGAGGAAGGCTCCACGGCTGCTGCAGTCTGTGTTTGCTGCAGTTGGTGATTTATACTTGTACAAACTTTCTGCAGTTCTCTTTGGTGACAATGTTGCAAAATGGGCTGTATCCTTTTCTTTTATATATTTACGGCTAGACTTGATCTGTTTTATGTTAAAAATGCATGCGGCCATTATAACATAGGAACACTTTCTCCCCTTGTTATATAAGAAAACTTAACTCTGGTGCAGCTCTTTTCCCAGTTGGCCAATTGGTTTATGATCTACTGTTCTGTTCGTACGCTATCAAATAGCTTGGAGACTGTTCTTACACTTGTATCTCTATACTTTTGGCCCTGCATGAGATCTTCTAGTAGAAGTTCCACTGTTTCAAGGAAGTGGGGTTTAGTTTTGGCAGCATTAGCTTGTGCGATCCGACCAACAAGTGCAATCATATGGCTGTATGTTGGCCTCCTTGAATTTTCAAAGGAACGTTACAAATTGAAACTCCTTTTTTTGGAGGTGGCACCCATCGGGTATGTTTAGTTGGGAATGGGGGAGTTTCTCATTTCATAATGTGTTATCTTTCATATCTATCTACATACCAAGTTGGGTTAGATTATCGGAACTCTTATTCCAGCAGTATATTCCAGGGAACCTATTTTGTTGCATTGGCTGCAGTCACATTAATCTAACATTTCAGCTTTCAAATGTCAATCACAGATGTCTGATTTAGGGCAAATTATTTTTATTATTTTGTATCAGGATGCTGGTGCTCGGACTTACCTGCTTATTAGATCGTATCATGTATGGCACATGGATTCTAGTACCACTTAATTTTCTAAAATTCAATTTTCTTTCTTCGGGTGGAGACTATTATGGAACTCACAAGTGGCACTGGTACTTCACTCAGGGATTTCCAGTGATGATCTTCTCTTTCTTACCATTTTGCATAGCTGGTATCATTTATTCAAAACAGTGGAGATATGCTTGTCTTCTTGCTTGGGTTCTGGGTTTATACAGTGTACTAGGTCACAAGGAGTTCAGGTACTTCAATCAAAATTATTCATACATATATAAGTGTATACATGGTCTGCTGGTTTTAATTGGTTTGTGATAATAATTACTATGAAGTACAGGTTTGTGTTGCCCATTCTTCCCATAGCTCTGATCTTCTCTGGTTATTGTTTGGCTATGATAGAAGATCCTGGTTTGCCTGGTTATAAAGGAAAAGAATCTTCAAAGAAGCGTACCAATTGTTCTCTGAAGGTGGTACTTGCTGTCATATTTTTGCTTGCTACCAATATTCCAATGTCTCTGTATATGAGTTTGGTTCATCAGGTATTGTCACTATTCTTCATTCTTACAATTGAGGGGTTATCTTAATGATCTTTTGTGAACATCTATGAAAAATACTTTATATATTCTATACTTTCAAAACAGAGGGGACCTGAGGATGTTATGAACCACCTTGCCAGAGAAGCTCGTCATGGGAAAGTGAAAAACATCCTATTTCTAACTCCTTGCCATGCCACCCCGTACTACTCCGTACTGCATCGCGACCTGCCAATGCGATTCCTGGACTGCACACCAAGGTTTGGAATTCACAATCCTGGAGTGGCTTGTAATCTTCATTGGGACTGAAATAACAATTCTTGTTAATTTTATTGTGTTCTGCAGCGAAGAGAGAGGAGTTCTTGATGAGTCTGACCATTTTCTGATGGATCCTGTTTCATTTTTATCCGAATATGCAAAAAATATGTCCCTTCCGAGCCACATTGTTTTATTTGATTCGGAAGAACAAAAATTGAATAACTTATTAAATTCACATGATTATAGAGAGGTAATAATAAGAATATTGTAAACAAATTGCTGCTTAGTTTTTTGTTATTTATTATTATTGAGGGTAATTTTTAATCATTTGCTTATATTGGGATTTTAACAACAGGAAAGAAGATTTTTTAATGCTCACTTCAAGGTGGATCGCGAACTTCAAGCATCGATTGTTGTCTACGTCCATACAAGGCAGTGAATGATTATCTGCCATGCATAGTTTTGGACTCGGTACCATCGTTGGTGTCATTTCTTCAGGTTTCTCTTGAAAATTTTGACATTGGTGATTTGAAAACTTTGTACAACAGTGTATTTTTTGCCTCCAAAATTTGCACTGGATAGTTTGTAAATTCCTCCCTAACACAGTTAGAGATGATCTACAGTTTTGTATTTTAAGGGAGTGTAATGAGGATGTAATAATGACTAGTTTGTTATCAAGAGTAGTGATCTATCTATCATCAACGAATTTTCCTTGGAAGATTTCTAACCATATCAAATGGCAAAATGCTTTACACTTTGAGGTTCATAATGAAAAGAAAAATAAATAATATGAACTAAGGTGTACATTTTCTGAACAAGTTGGATGAACACACAGTGAATGCTCTCTTACTATACTCGGAGCATTCACTTTTAACAGAAAACAGAGACATAATATAGAGGAAACATTGTCAAACTAGCTGCTTGCTAGGCCTTTCCACAGAAGAAGCCTTCGGAGTTGGTCTAGAAACCTAGCCTGCCATGCAGGTTCATCATCACCTTCATAGACAAAACCACTCTTGCTATACAGTTTTTTAGCTGGTTCATTGTCATTAGCAACATGGACGTACGAATCTGTTATACCTGAAACAAAGACAGAAAGAAATTTACTTTTAATAACCTCAGTCAATGTTTAATTAACGCAAGACCAAATTGCATGATGACAAGGACTAACTAACAAAAACTCCATGATTTTTTTTGTTGTTTACTCTTGTTTACGCCTGCTCTTAAATACTATATATACATGTGTATATATGCATTACATTTTGAAAAATTATGAACACACGCATATATATCAAAAATATTATTTGTATACCAAAATCAGTCACTAAAATCAGCCACTAATGTATGTGTATAAATACATGTGTGATTTAATTTTTTTTTCAATGTGTATTTGTAGTCTAAATTTCCAACATGTATTTTATACTGGTGATTGACTTTAGTAGTTAATTTTAGTGTCTAATTTTAGTGTATATGTAACATAGTTATATATATACTCACAATAGCATCATACCTAAAATTAAAGATCTAAAATCTAACGACAATATATTGTCACTGGAATTTTTTTGTAACAATCGGGTGAAGTTTTGAACTTCAAGTAGAAAATAATTTCCAGCTTAATTATAGGCAAATTTATGTGACCAATTAATCTTTTGCCCCAATCATAAAGGCTAATTTGAAGGTAGTGTGTCCACATCTCATATTATTTGTGACTTTACTCAATTGGAATAAGTTGAAAACAAAGAATTCAAAGAGCAAAAATTTCCAAAACCATCACCCTCTAAATAGTAAAACTCCTAAACAGAGTATTAAAGATAGCGAGTCAAAGTTCAAGGATCAAGAACTTAAAAAAGAAAGTAGTAAACTAACTACACTGCAACTACTTTTCTGTTTTGGTAAAGTCTGTCTTGATTAGTCTTGTTGAGAGACTAAGTCAGAATCGCTGAGCTTTATATGGTTGTCTCTCACTTATTGCAAGTGTAGTGTTGTAATACTCCAATAGCTCAATACATCTGTCTTTTTCTCTTTTCGCTCTGAAAAGCTTTCTTTTCTCTATTTTCTCTGCTGCAACAGTTTCTGGAGTTGCAAGTCGTCTTCTTTGTTTTCCTATTACAGAGTCCACTAATTTAATCCTCCAAAGTCTTTGCCTTCCCCTAGTAACACACACTCAAGTGTTACTAATTTCTTTCACATTTTAGGCCATTGATGTTTCTTTCTCCTTTCTCAATGGTGGTGTTTCTTGGAAAATATATAGTAGTTGATGTTACCAAACTCTCCACTATTTTACTAATCTTTTGATGAATCATTTTTGACATTTTTGGATAGTCGTCCAACAAGAAAATAATTATATACATTAAAAGAAAAAAAAAAACAATAAGGTATAGACTTTTAAGTTTCAAGATCTAACCAACTAGTAACTTATCTATAATGATGTTTCCTTATAAGCTGTGAACATAAAGCACCCAAAAATTTTAGTGCGCTACATGTTCCATTCAGAAATTAAGCAATGTTCTAACGGTCTAGGGCACAAAATACACAGAAGCAGTTACACAAATAGGTTAGATAATGGATTGATTTCTACAGTAAATTAACATGAAGACTGAGAGGGACGAAATATTGTTGAGTTAGAAAACATCCTCTATCAAGGCTCGCCACTGTTGGAATGTAATGAAAGGCAAGGCAATTTATCCTCTATCCAACCGCTGTTCCACTAATAGAGATGATTGGCATGTCATGTAACAGAAAGTTCCTCAATCCTCATCAAGATTGTGCACAAACCTGTCGTAATGGAGTATTTCAGTTGTTTAGGTAAAAGAGGATGATTAATGATATAGAAGATGTATCTTGATCGGAGTCCAATAGATATTTTGATAATTTAGAAAGTGCTTAATTCTCAGAGAAAGAAGCGAAAATGAATACATCAAGTGTCATGCCATTATGCCAATCTCAAAGCTAAAAGCCAAAAACTAGGGCTGTTTGGTTGCTAAAAAGAAAAAAGAAAACACAAATGCGAAAAAAAGAGCTGATGCATCCCACCTTACGCATTGCACAGGATCCAGAAAGAGCCACTTGTTCGCATCCAAAGGGTATAATATAGACAGCCTAACCTGATGCAAGCATCATGGGTTGATTCTACGGCTTGAACACAGAGACAACTCAATTGCTATTCTAAGGCTCCCCTTTAAGAAAATGGAAACACAAACCAAACTTGATTTCTTCTCACATTTTTATTCGGTCAAAAACTAAAACCAAATCCTTAAACTAAATCTCAAAATAGAATACTAGTAGCAATTGTCTATGTTAAATATCATTGTAACGTAAGGAACAGAACCCTCCACTATAGAAAATACAGTGCCTATTGAAAAACTTCTAAAGAAGCATATACTAAGATGCTTTCCACTTTATAGAGCTTGCAGCAGAAACAGTACAAACCCTCAAGCCAAGATTATGTACCACGAGTCATCCGAACCAAAATACAGAACACCACATGAAGAAAAAATGGGAAACAAAAGAAAATAAAATTTGCATTTTGTAATTTAGTGGTGCATATTTTGTAATATATCCTTTTTATATATATAAAAAAATAACCAAACACTTTATTGCATAGTGCAAAAGATAGAAACAGCATTTCTTTCACCAGGGATTTAAACTATGGCTGTATACTCGGTATAGTGAGTTAGTGACAACTTACACTAATCAATTTTGAAGTGAATGTTATAATGTCAACCAACCAATATTTAACTTTCCAATCTAGGTTTATATCCTTCTCTAAACGATTGGTTGTCCATGCTTCTGAAAGAGAAAGAAAAGAAGAAAGTGACTACAAAGACCTAAAAGGAATGAAATGGAATAAAACTTTCAAATGCTAGAAATGTTTAAACAGAAGATAGGGCTGCTGTAGCAATTGCCACCTCTTCAAAATAGGTGCTGGTTAAATTAGCGCTTGTTTTGCAACCGTGACAAACAGTGAAACCATGACAAACATGCGAACTAGTTGGGATGTTCTAACTCCTGATGTGCAGAGGAAGGCTAGAAATGGAAGCCGGGAAGGGAGTTGGAGGAAAGTATGGCAAAACTTTGAAGCCTAGTTGGCTAAAATGTTATTCTATATTATGTCAATTAAAGACACATTTTAAAGAACAACACAAGACTAAAATATACTGGGGTGCAAGTTTTAGGGCTTATTTTGGTAAAGACTATAATTCAAGGACAAATATATGGTGTTAACCCTACAAAAACATCACAAAAGTTTTTACCTGTACAATTGTCAGTTTGAGGTAATGAGCTTCATCATTTTCTCAATCTTCATCATCAGAGCTGGCTTCATCACTGCTGTAATCGCTACTATCACTACCGTCAAGATCCAAATTAACATGCTGCACTTGAATGACTTCAGGTTGCTTAGGCTGAGGGATGTGATGGGGTACTTGTTGCTGCTCAAACCTTGGTGCAGGAAGTGAGTCCATGGGTGGCAATGGCACAGGATCCCCAGGTTTCCACCCAGGTGGGGGAAGTGGAAGATCAATAGGCAATTGCACAGGCATTCCAGGCTTCCAGCCAGGCGGAACTGTAAAATTTGGTGGAAGCAACCCTTGAATTGCAGACAAATTGGCATCCACTTGCTGTGGAGGTGGAGGCTCAATAATGGCCTCAATTGTTTTCTCTTTCGTTTCAACAACTTTAGGCAATCCAACATCAAGGTCAGCAAAGTTATATAACTGTGAAGCTCTCATTTGCTCCTCTTGTGGCGCAGGTGGCAGTGCACCACGCAAAGGAGCTTGCCCAGCTCCAAATTCTGGTGGCGCAAAGGTTGTATAACTTATCCGGTGAGCATATGATAATATATCTGATAGCTTCAGCTGGGATGAGACAGTTGAGGATGTCAAAGAATCATCTTCACTGTCATCTCCTGATTTCAACCTCTTGGTGCTGCGGCGATAATCAGAGTAATCATCAACAAGAATGTCGAGACACCGCTCGGCATCTTTGAGTTTGTTGGCAAATGCAAGAAGTGCTGAATCTTTTGAGCGAATTTCCCGATCAATCTTCTGCTTAGCATCTTGCAGATCAAGAATCTCTTGGAGTTCAGCGACAGCTTCAAAGATCTGAGTTTGAAGAATAGTGAATTGTGAAATAACTTCTTTGGTTGTGGAAGGAGAAGAATCATGTGGGGTAGATGAATGAGCTTGGCCTTGGGTAGAAAGGAAGGTGGGGATGGATCCTCGGAATGCAGTGACCCAAAGTGACCTGTTGGGTGAAACTTCAAAGAGCTTAGAAGTTAAGGAAGCCATTTGTTGAAGAAGTGCTTGTGCTCGAGGGAGAGGTGGGAGAAGAGAGAGCAGAGCTGCAGAAGGGCCAGCTGCGTGGCGGTCTAGGTGGGGCTGGTGATGATGGCTCTGTGAGGGAGGGAGCTTTGGGGGAGTAGGATTCGGAATGGATGGTGAATTTGGGTTTGTGAGGCCTAGCCTAGCAGGGGATTGCACAATTTGGTGCTGAAGCATTTTGTACAATGACTCCGATCCTTTTCTCTTTCACTCTTCTACCTGCCACAAATTAGAAAATGTTGTATCAGATCTGAATGATTTCTGAGTAAAGACCAAAGCTGCTTTATATCCAGCAATTTCATCTGCTTGACAGAATATTAAAATAGCATTATTAATACATAAAAGAAACAAAGGAAAAGGTTCTTAGTGTTCTCTCAATAGGAGAGAACGCCAGAACTTCAGGTTCTTCTACCTTAACTCCCTCATGGCTTCATAGCCATCTGAAACATACATCCACAAAAATCACTTACATAAACAGTTTAAAACCTGGATTCAACACAAGTAACCACAACCTTCCAAACACAGATAAGTCAGCACACAGACATGTAACCACAATACAAGGAATCATGACAATCATCACACATCTCTTTAACCATACAAAAGTAACCTAACCACCATATTACCCACCACTTCCTAAACACAAACCACCTTAACCAAGCCCACCACCAGATTCATCAAACGCAATAATCTACTTAGACAGTGTCACTATTCACAAGAAATAGAAAAGATTGCAAAGATTACACAGAACAGATTGCACATTCAACAGCAAAAGAAAATATAACCCTAATGTAAATACAATCAAGAGAAACAAAAAGGAAAAAACCAAAGAAAGATAAAAAAAATCATAATAACCCTAACATACCCCGAACATATTGCACAAATTTGGAATCCTTAAAAAATTAGAACAGATTACACAAATATAAATCATAAGAACAGATTTGGAATGATAAAAAAATCATAAGAACAAATAAAAAAAAAACATAATAACCCCAATATACACAGAACATATTGCACAATTTTGGAATCCTTAAAAAATCATAGGAACATAGTACACAAATAAAATCATAACATAAAAAATTCATCAAAGGAAGATTTAAAAAAAAAACTCACCTGGATCACGAGGAAGAAGCGGTGATTGCGGCGGAGGGAAGGAGTGAGCAGCAGGTCAGCAGCAAGTAACTCAGCCACCGATGAGGGAAGGAGTATGCGGAGGCTGTCAGTGGTGGCGACAGGGACTAATCTAATAAAATAGATAGATAGATGAACAAAACAATTTAAAATCCATATCCTTAACAGATCAAGTCATCAATATTCAATAATCAAATAATCAAGATAACGAGAGAGGCAAAAAAATAAAAAACTAGAAGAGAGCAGATCGGTGCAGAGATCTGACCGGCGGCGAGAGAGAAGCACAGCCGCAGTGTGAAGGAAGTGGCTGCTGTTACGGTGTTTGATAGAGCTGTGGGAGAAGATCACGGATTTCGTGTAGTTGTTAGGGTATTTTGGGATTTTCAAACTAATTTACTAATTTGAATTCTTTCATGATGGGATCGGCTATCGAATCGCTTTAATTATTAGTTTAATGATCTATTAATTTGAAAAAGTATAGGAAATTAATGGCTTAAGCTGTATACAATAGAGGTTTAGAAAGTATTAAAGATATGATTATTAGTATTACATTGTCTTGTCAGGTTATGCTTTTAGAATGAGTGGTTTCATGACGTGCATTAGAATTCTAGATCTAAAAGATCAAGAGTTTGAACCTTAGTGAATCCCAAAATCAGCTTTTTATAACATAAGATGTTTATTATCTCTGGTATCCGTTTTATAATAAAATATAAATAAATACATTAAAATATAATTATAATTTATTTACATATATCAACAAAATATTATTGATAGTTAAATTCATTTTTTGCATTTTCTTAAAAATTATATAATCTGATTTATTGAACAAATAAAAAAAAACTCAATCCAAAGTATATACACAAAATAACTAAAGAATTGAACAATCCTAATATAAGCTGAAATTCTTGCACTAAAAAACTTCTTTAAACCCACACATTCAACACATTATTAAAAAAAACACATACCTTGCATTAAATCAAGCAAACGTTACAATTTATTTTGATATAAGTTCGTTCAGTCCTAAAAATACATAAATCAAGTACTTCAACATAAAGAAATAAGCATGCAACATAAAGCTTGCTATGATAGTGAATCAAATGTTGATTAGTAACAAAAAAGTTAGCATGATAAAGGAAGGAAAACAAGTTTGGTGGCAAAGATGAAAAGATTGAGATTGAGATTGAGAGACAAAAATTGAGATTAAAATAAATTTTAGTATTCTGTTTGGTACAAAGTGGGAGATAGAAATTGAAATAAGAATGAAATTCTAATTTAATTTGTACAAACAGTAAAATTAGAATTAATTAATTGAAATGAAGGTATTTTATTTTATATATAAAATGTTATTAAAGTTTCAGTCTCAATCTCTAAAAATTTTAGTCCTATGTGTTTCCACTTTTTAGAAGTATCGAAATACTGAAATTTTAATAATAGAGACAAAAATTTTACTACCCGTCTCTAAACCAACAAATATGATACTGAGTCTCTCAATACCTCAAAACGAATGCTAGGTGTATGAGTTTCTAGTATCACCTCTGAATCTTGTTTTAGCTTTCTAAACAAAAAAAAAAAAAGTGAAATAAATATCGGGTGCTTCTTAGTTCTTTTTGTTTGTTTTCAACCTTACATCAGTAACATGAGAAACTATTTATTGATGGAGATGACTCAAGTAGAAAAAAATAATTACAGTTGGTGAAAGTGGAATTCACCTTCAGGGGCATAGCCATGAAACTGAAGGGTAGCACGGTGAAGCTCAATCATGGAAGGCTTCACACTCCTCCTAGATGCCACCAAAATTTTGGTATTTTCACACTTGTCCGTGGTCCCCCTACCCCTGCCTGTAATCTCAGAACCAGATAAAAATCTCTTTCTCGTCTCTATGGCGCCTGCGGGACAGTGGCTGTGCGACGGAGGCAGGAGGCGAAACCGGCGACGGTGGTTTCGAAGCTCAAACGGTGGTTGCACGATGGAGGGGAAGGAAGCTGCGACGGCGGCGGTAGAAGGCCGGTGGCTAGACGGAAGTAAGGGACGAGCTCGGCAACGATGAGAGGAAGGAGAAGCTCGAGGTCGAGGGTGATGGGAGTGAGTGGGTGCGGCGCGTTTTGCTTTGCCGTTGTGGAAGGGTTGGGTAATGGTCAGGGTTCCTCAATCATACGACGCCATTTTTGCTAAAATTCAGAAAACCGGTCAGATTTTGTTCGGTTCGATCGACCTGTTTTTGGTCGGTTCGACGGTTCAACACCGGTTTTTTAAATCTCTGATTTTGGCTTTAATTTGAACCGTATTTTTTATCCATTTACGATTCAGTGTGTGTTTGGATTGTGGTTGTTCAATCTGGAGTTTGAATAAAAGTGATTTTATAGAATTGATTTTGGATAGAAGTAAGTTTGTGTCAACATGATTTATGTTTGGCAACTCTTTACCAAAATTGATTTTAATAAAATAAATTTTGTTTGGATAACATTAGTTAAAATCACTTTTAGATAGATAATTACTTAAAAGGACATGACATTAAATTATAATATTATTTTTTTATACATGTTAATTTTTTTTATATTTTTTTCTTATATATTTTTTATATAGTATATTTTTAATACTCTTAGTACTTTTTTTTAGTACATTATAATTTTTAACTATTATTATTATTATTTAATGGAATCAATAAATTCTATTATAAAAAGATAATAATAAATATAATACACAAAAATTATAACTATAAAAATATATAATGTCAAATAAAAAATTGATAAAAAATAATAAAAAAGAGTTCATATAGAGAGGAATAATAAGAATTCTATAAATAATGCAATAATATGTATAAAGGATAAAGTTGGTAAAAAAAATAAATATTGAAGGTATTAGCTAAAAGCACGTTAGTGCAACGGAGAAGCTAGAAATTATTGCTTCTTGTAAACGTTGGTTTAGGAACAAAAGCACTTCTACGTTTGTAAAGAAGAAAATTAGCCAAACAAAAAAGTGAAGCTTTCAAGAAACTCTAACGTGTTTTTTTCTTTCAAACGTGATTACCAAACACACCCTCAATCGGTCAATTCAAACCAATTTTCTGAACTTTAAATTCTTTAGATTTTTTGTTTTTTGTTTAGTAAGTTTTATATTTAATGATAAAATTACTTTTTTCTTATAAGAAACGAGGCTAAAGTCCAAGAAAACTATGTAGAAACAACTCTAAAAAGAATACCAATGACATCTGTCATGAAAAATAAAAAAAATAACAGAAGGTAAATTAAAGAAAAAATGGCATTCTAACTGCATATTATAACCCTGTGCCACCAGTCAATCAGCACAAGCATCTGTTTTTCTGAATTCATAGTGAATTTTTCAAGCGGTAAACCGTAACAAAATTTGAATCCAGCTTAATACTTAGGTTAAAAATACTAAAGTTGATAGCCAAATTCAATTTAAGAAGAATTTTTCTAATTCAATTTAAGTAACAGAGCAAGTATTTAAATTAGCACTGAAATATGCCAAAAACTTATCATCATGATTCTTTATGATATCATTGCAAGTTGCAGTTCCTTCTTTTGTAATTGAATCATCAGTATTTAATTTGAGGAATGACGAGACAGGAACACTCATATGATTTATTTTTTGAAAAAGAAACAAACTCTACTCTTGGTTCGAAAAAATTCGAATTATGCAAAATGATAGTCTTTAATTAGATGAAGAGCTGTCCAACAAATAAAATCTTTTTGTATAGAGTGGTTAGTCTCAGAGATAAACTTGTTCCGCCGAAATCAGAAGATATTCATTATGCAAACTAAGATCAGGGGCCAAAAGATACTTTAATGGTGGAATTGAGCCAATAAATTTTTCAGGAGCCATGAATAAAGAGATTTACTGAAAGATGCATCATACTCAATGAATTGTCTATGCTTTTTTATGTTTTGTGCATAACTTTACAATCACAAAAAACATGAAACACAAATTCAAAATAAAGACCACAAATACAACAAAGATCATCCATTATCATTACTTTAGTATCATATAATCAAACATCAAACATTTAAAATTTAAATAAAATTTAAGCGATTAAATTGAAATAATGTAAAATAAGGGCAATAATGTTATTATTTTTATTTTGATTATGTTATTTTATACCTCACTGTTTATATTATGTGTTTGTATAAATTTATGAATAAAATAATATAAAAATAAAAATTATAATATCTATTTTTAAAATAATTTGAATAATAAATTACATTATAAAAAATTTTATATAATTATTTAATTAAATTTTTGTATTTAAATCTTTTTTAATAATAAAAATGATAATTTTTTCAAGAACCCTGGAACTGGGAAAAAAGAAAAAAGAGAGAGAGAAAAAGAGAATCGTATCTTGCTCAAGCCAAAAACAAAAAACTAACACTAACATTCAGTCGAGCAATTTTAGAGCCAGTTCAATCACCATCGACGGATCTAGTTTCTTGTTCTGATTACGTTGAGGTTCTTCGCTGGTCCTGTTTATTCCTTCAGTTCTTCGAGTCCCAAATCTGAAGCTACATAATATTATTGATTGCGATCAAATATTTCTCTAAGTTTTTTTTTTTCTGCAGACATACTTGTTTTAAATGATTGTGACGATGTCTCTTATTTCATTTAATCAATTCTAGAATATGTAGATAGATTATGCGAAATTTCTAATTACTTTGTGGATTATATTTGGTTTGACATTCAATTGAATTGATTATTCCATATTTACATAGTAGGTTAGGGTTTATGAGGAGATTGTTGTTGATTGTTTTGTTGTTGTTATTGTTGGTGGTGGTGATAGTGTATATAAAGAGAATAGAAGAGAACAGAGATGGGATTCATAATGGAATTTGCGAGGCACTTGGTACTGAAGATGATGGAGGATCCAGAGGAAAGGGATAAGAAGTTCAGGGAGCATGTATATGCCGTGAAAGACAGGTGCGCCAAGACCAAGGAGATGTGGAGTCTCCCAATGAGGCCCTATGGCTTTTGGACCTTCGAGCGCCATAACTCTCAGCTTGCTTGGGATGCCCAGATCAGCCAGGTCCAAGGACGCCGAGACCCCTACGACGATGCCCTCCAACAATTCTCAGGTATCCCACCATGAATTCTCATCACTTCCACACTGCCATGTTTTAATAAACATTCTGCATTTGTGTTGCTATAGAATTTTGGTTAAACCATTTTTAAGGTAGAATTAGAATTGAAGGGGTAATGTTATGCGACTGTTTATCCCAATGGTTCAAGTTGTTAGGTAGATGCATGCACATAAAGTGTTGCGTATCGAACGGTACTTCATTTATGATTTCTGTTTAATGAGTGAATGGTTGAGCCTTAAGATGCTGCTCTTAGCTCATTTGCAGTTTACTAAGGTACATGGACCATCAAACTTTCTGTCAAGCATGCATTGTTTGTATAGACATGCTATGCTATTTGTTATATTTCTGGAACGTGAAGCTGCCTCTCCTGTATTGCCATTTTAGCTGCCGGCTTATCCTTTTCACCTAGCTGGTTTCTTCACCTAAAAGTTTGGAGCGAGGGGTTTACTTTGAGAGGTTCTGACTTAGATGTCAAAATCTAACATCAGGATCTTGGTGCTTTTTATAAAAGTATATAAAATTATAGCAAAAAATGACTTTTTTTTTGTCCTTTCTTTTTCCATTTCTTTCATTTTATCCCATTCCTCTTTATGCACCTTGGACTTCTTAGGAAGATGCTTGAAGAGGCCACTACATTGAGCAAAATATCCATGTTATTGACTATATCTCCATGGCTGCTAGTTATATACAATGATCCAGACCAACTTAGATCCAAAACGGGTCTTGTATGTTATCAATTAAAGCATCAATAGGTGTAACTCAGAACAAAATATTAACTGGGGTCGAGGGAGGAGTCATCGTAACAAAAAGTATATTTTTTATTTCTTGATTGTGTCACTTGTTGGGATATGGTATTGTCTTAGAATGCGAGGTTTCTTTAGGTTTTTTTTTTTTTTACTTTTTTCTTTTGATTCTTTCTCTTTGAGGGAAGATTATAAAAGAAGAAAAAGGTGGGAGGAGGAGGGGGCGGAAGCGAGGGACAAGGTAAGAAGATGAGTTTGCCAAGATAGACATGACGAAGGGGAAGAGGGAAGTCAAGGGGTAGTGAAAGAGAAGGATAAAATAGATATTACGAAGTTAAATGTATTCTTTGAATATTTCATTAAGTATGTTTTATAAAGTTATTTTTATATAATAAAAATGCTTTAGTCTCACCCATCGATTAAATTTTTAATGGATAAAATTTATAAAGAATCTTGGACCACCAAGGGTGCAAATATACTTTCCTTGATGAAGAAGGCTCCTACTTTGAGTTGGAATCTCTATGCATTTTTTCTTATGTTCACATTTTCTGCATTCATTCATATATTATTTCTTCTCTTTTAAATGCAGGGAAATGAAATTGTCACAAGTTCTTTGGGTGGAAAACTGTGAATTCCTCTTATTTCCCTCATTGAATTTTCTGTTCCATTTTTTATGGAGACATTGCAGACAGCTGGTTTTGTACTGCTTCAAACTGTTATCTGAATAAAGTTTCCTAATATTAACTCTGGTATTACGTGAGACTCTTATTTTTCTTTTTGGAATTTATATCATATTTCACAATTGCACTTCCGGGATGCTTAAACATATACAACATTTCTAATGTTTTAAAACAAGCTATTTTTGAATTTTGACATATTTTGTGTGTGACATTATATATTGTAGATTTGGTAAGTGGTAACATTCTTGAACTAGTTTTGCCATATAACATACAGAGTAGTTAATCTTGCAAAATCTCAGTGGAATCTTGGGTTCCCATCCCATCCCAAAAACAACCTAGGATGAGATTGTACGAGATATCAGTTTGTGTCTCAACCGTCTCAGCCGGGGTCATGCTGGGATCCCAATCAGAATCTTTGCGTATCCCAGAAATTCCCGCCGAGATGACATGCGAGAGTGTCGAATCCTCTTTTTTCCCACACAAGCAGCATCAATAATGGATTTTAAAGGGGGTATCTGGGTATTATCAGTCTAATGTTGTGTTAGTTCTGTTACTACACTTTCTTTCGTCAGTAACCACTCTGCATTCATTCAGCAATCCTTATTTCTATAATTTTCTCATGCATTTATGCTGTCTCTTCTCCCCTGATGCGCCACTTGTGCAATATGTTTCCTCTTCCCTAAGCAAGACATTAAGCTTAAACACTTACCATCAATAAAGCTTCCTGCTATCTCTTCCTCTATTTGACTTATACCTTCTCTCCTTGGTCATTCTCAGTTCAGTCTTTGCTGAATCCTCCTCCCCCCCCTCTTTTGAGAATCATTGTGTCCCTTTTTCTATTCTAAGTTTGTTTCATAAGCATTGCATGGTAAAAACTCACATGCAGTTGTCTTGATGTGAAATTAATAGTTAAGAATCATTAGATGACAATTTAGTCAAACTTCCAAAATCATCTAATGGTTATTGGCTATCACTTTCATACAAGACAATTGCATGTGAATATTCACCGGTATGCATGCTATTTATGTTGCAGAATTTTCCTCTTAGCTCTCTTCAGCTCTCCAACTAACATTATGATGACTATTTTCATGGAAATTTAGTGTCACCCATATTTTATGTCGACTTCAAGGTTTTTGAGACGAAAAATGATATTTTTACAGCTTTTTGTGTATATTTTCTCACTGATTTAAAAACATAAATTTTTATCTTTCTCAATTTTGATCAATAGCTTTTATTAGTATAAGTGAAAAGTGTACAAGAAATGTGTATATAAAGGTAATGCATATAATATCACTCTTTTGAATCTGGCGGAGTTATGTTTTGATTATATTAATATTGATTGGGGCGAGCATCACTTAATGCAGCCTCATATGCTTATTTTAGTATCTTCTTTTAGAGAGTAACACATTTATTTGGTCAAATTGCATCCTACGGTGAAATTTTTTAATTCTTTTACAGATTATGTGTTATCTATTATAATCGAAATTTCTAATTAATATAAGCAAGAAATCAGGCCGCGACGATACAACTTAAAATTTTCAACTCAAGCAAATTCTAAAGGTTTATAGATCTTACTCCGAGGTACCATCTTACTACAAATAATAATAATGTTATTTGATTAATTGCAATTAAATTATTCTATATGATCAAATAAGATACTTAAATGAGTAAGAGTTTAGTTGTTACCATGCCGAAATTTAAGGTAGTAAGATGAGTAACAACACAAAATACATACTTAAATGTTCCAAAATAAAATTCTAAATACTGAAGGAGGCTTTATAATTGTAGATTATTTAATATTTATAGTGCAAATCAAAGTAAAGAATGTCCCACCATTTCTATATCATAATAAAAATAGTAAGTCTATCAGTTTTATCTATAAGAGAGAATATATAAATCTTCGACTATATATGTTACGTGTATACTAAAATTAGTCACTAAAGTTAGTTATTATCATAAAATACATATTAAAATATAAATATACATTAAAAATAAATTAAACTACATATATATTTATACACAAATATATTAGTGCTGATTTTGGGGTATGAATAACATTTTTTATGAATCTTATATACTTTTATATGTACCAAAAAGTAACTTGGTAAAACCTTGTGTGTGTTAGTGTGCTTAAAAATATTTGGTCCTACAGATATGATAAGATAACCAAGAAGAACAGAGGACATTATTCACGTGGTGAAAATTCATAGCCTTGTGACGTAACAATAGTTTTTGTCAACCATTACATATAGGAGTAGCATTTTGGGAGAGGGTAAAACTGAGATAAATGAGTATGTTGGACTCAAAAACGACAGAGGTTAAATATTTGTAAACGTGAAAAAATAACAAATAATATATATTTTTAATAATAGCGACGTGTATATAAAATTATAAATAGTGGTCAACGTGAAGAAACTTTAGTTTTATTGATATGAACTGGTAACCACTCTTAAAATCTTTAGCTTTCAGGAAGGAACTTGTTTGATGTAATTATTATATATATATGTGTGTGCCGTTGCCACAGATAAGTGCCAACTCTATTTATTATATCTCATTATCTCAACAGTTGTTGAAAACCATAGTTCACCAAACAAAAACTTATGTTGGGTTATTAACATCCTGATACTATTGTCGCATGTATGTGTCGCATACTATATTAGTGCATTAATGCACATGCACTTCTTCAACGGCAAAGCCATAACAATAATCAACTTGTTAACTACGTTTCTTTCTCTCACAATGTACAAATATTTATTTTGCTTTTTAATTTGTTTTAATGATAAGAGTTATTGTTTTAACTATTGACGCACGATCTGTATGCCGTGAATTAGTTTCATATCCCACTTGATTATTAGGTGTCAATTTTTTTTATATTTTATTTATTTTAAATTTTAAATTTTAAATTTTAAATTCTAAATTATAAACTTAAATACTAAAATTGAGTAATGTCAGGTAACTAAAAATTAATTCTCAATATTTTCTCATTGTATATAAATTTTAAAATTAAGCCATTAAGATATTCAATATAATTATTATCAAATATATGGTTTGGTTGCAAATTACAATGAGTATAAACATAGGTAGCACTCTAAGAGTACACAATAAATAGTATCTCTATCTCTTTTCACTAAAAGCTAATAGGGCAAATTATTTTTTTAGGTTAAAAATTAATCCACCTTAAATCTAAATTTTATTCAAGAGTTTTTCGTTCGCGAATAAATAACTGCATAAATAAAGCGGAATGTAAACATCCAATATATGCTTAAGTGATCAAATTAAATGAATTAATAATTCAACCAACTTAAATTGGTTAATTTCTAAACAAATAATTAATAACGTTCTAATGGCAATGTTTTTTATAGCAATAAAAATACATATATAATGATGTAATATGTTAGAGAAACAAAAAAAAAACAGAATTACCGCAATTAATAAAAATTAAATAAGACAAATCCTAATTTTTTTTATTATCAAACATTTTTGTCGTTGAATATACATATACATTAATTATTTCACCAATATAATAATGGATAATATCGTATATTGGTGGCTTGAAGATCGTTGTACTTTACCATATATGAAGGTGGACCAAAGTAAAAGAAAATAGACACATATCATAACCCCAAAACACATACTAGCTTAGCTTCAAAAAGTGTCCTAGTTTGATGGATATAACTACTTTATGTGATACACAAGTAAAAAATATAACAGAACTTTTATGGTCCTCATCTTTTGGGTTTTGTTGTTTTGGATTAATTTATACTTTACAATGTATATACAACTTACCTCTTAAGTATTCCTTCAACCAACTAATTAAAAGGACATTGTAGCAATGTGTATCAATATGTGTACACCTTTATATAAGGTTGTCCTTCATGTTTAGTCTTGCATTGCATTATATTCTAGGGAAGAACATATCAAAATATACATAGCTACCAAAGAATTTGGAATCTTAAGTACTTGTAGATTATTATTACTCTCCAAAGGGGGTGGCTATGGTGACGGCGGCGGCGGTATTCGGAATTCGAACCATGCTACTTCTAGCGATATGCATGCTTCCACTATCATCAGTAGAAGCCATGGTTCGCCACTACAAGTTCAATGTAGGTAGCTGCATTGCATTTCAACTTATTTGAATAGATTTTAGTTTTGATTTAGAATAATGTGAAAAACAAATTATTACGAATTTATATTTCGAATAGATTAATCTTTGAAAAAAAAAATCAATAAAGTCTTTTAGGATAATAAATGCAGACAGGTTAGTTTGAATTAAAATCTCCTATCCTAATCATAGGGACTAATTTGAAGATATTGTGTTTACATTTTCTATCTTAAAAAAATTTGTTATTATTTTTTTTAAGGATTAATTTGTCCGAAATATAAATCTCCAGAAGTTTATTTGTCACTTTACTCAATCTTTCAATTATTATTATTACCACTTTAGTAATTAATCTAATAATATTTTTTCTTGTATGCATGCAAATATATATATACACACAGTATGGGTAAAAAGATTTGACCGCTGTCATTGTAACAAATACTTTTCTTGTTTATAAAAAATAACAAACTAATAAATCCTTTTATTACTCAACTTCCCATTATCATACTACTATACTAGTAATTATCCATGTCAATGTCTTAAGCATTTTGTTTTTTTCCTATGTCAATCATTGAATTATATATCTATCATTTTATATTATATTTTAAATATGAAAAATGATAAAGAATCTTAATTTATTCGCTTAATTTCTAAATAAAAAAGTTTTCAATTTTGTTATCTTTTATGTTTTCAAAAAATAATATATATTTAAATTTTTATCTATTTAAATATTAAAAGAAGAATTAAGAAAATAAATTAAGGCTTTAAATGCATATCCCTTGAGTCTTGACCCATCAATGATAGCCCCTGTTTCTAAATACATCAACAAAAAGTAGTGATATAACTTCTTTAGGGGCGGCAAGCTTCCTTTTGCTTAATCATAACTTCTTTTCTTAATTCAGTTGTTTTATAGCTTCAATAAAACACATAAAAGTAGAAAATAGGAAAGTACCTAGTTACTTAGATAGGAATATATAACATTTGATTCCATGGGGGTGAAAAATGATTCACTGTTATAATGTTTTATGTATATAATATTTTGGTTAATTAATCAAACATACAATTTGTTCAATTGGGCATGTTACATTGGGCCTTACCAAAAACATGTGTGCCTTGACGAAATTAAACAGCCAAGTGATGGTGAAATTGTTGAGCAAGGCAAGGAACTTAAAAAATTTGGTACATGCATGCTGCAGTTAGTTAGTTAGTTATACATTTTTGTTATTATTTTTGAAGAAATAACTCCTCATATTCCTATATGATGGAAATTAATTAACACTAATAGTACGTGACCAATAAATATTATTATTTTAGGTTAATATTTAATTAGCAATGATTTATACCAATATTTGCAGGTATTTGCATATAAAAAAAATATTATTTAAATCTATATTTATTAAGATTTGTATACATGAATTAATATAATTTACACTCATATCTTTAAAAATTTACACGTATAAATTAATAATATTTATTTATTAAAAATAATTTAATATTTATATTGAATGAATAATAATCAAAATTACTAAAAACAGCTGGCTCCCTATCATTTTTGATTAATTAATTGGTTAATGAAATGTGTAATAGGTGGTTATGAAGAATGCTACAAAGTTGTGCTCAACAAAGCCTATTGTGACTGTAAACGGAAAGTTCCCAGGTCCCACCATATATACTAGGGAAGATGACACTGTTATATGCCAGGGAAGATGACACTGTTCTTGTTAAGGTGGTCAACCATGTCAAATACAATCTTAGCATCCATTGGTAAGTACTAATTAGTGTTATAGTGTTTTTTTTATCATTCTAAATAATATCCTTCTTTTTTCTACTACTTTTTTATTCTAGTTTTTTTATTTAACAAGGATTAAATAAGATTTTGATTTTGATAAAGTATGTAATTGTTGATTTTGTATTTTTTGTGATTTTAATCTTAAATTTTTTTTTTCAGTTAATAAAATTTATTTTGTTAAGAAAAAGTACAGGGTGCTATTTCTTTATTATTAATTTTTTTAAATAACTTTTTTTTACTAATATTTTTTTATCCATACTTATTAAGATCTCATTTCAATTTCAGATTCATATATTCATCTCTCTCATGGCTTTCAACAAAATCACCACTAACTTTGAATATTCTATTTCATTTTTGAATATTCTTTTTAGTATAATTTTGGATATTTTTTTATTATACAGTTGAATATTCATTTAAATATTAATATGAGTTAAAAATAAAATTTAAAAAAAATAACTGTTAACTGACATTGATTTGATAAACAGTTAGTTCTTTAGTTGTACTCTTTTGTTAAATGTTGAAGGGACTTATTGATATAAAAATTTATGGCAATATTTAACATACTAGTTAGTATTTAAAGTAGTGTTTGGTAGAAAAATAGAGACAGAAAGACTGAGATTGAGAGATAGAAACTAAGAGATAGAGATTAAAATAGAGACAAAAATTTTAATATCAGTCTCTAAACTAATAAATATAATACTGAGTTTCAATTTTCTAATTTTAGTATTTCAAAACAAACGCTACCTAAAAAAACAAAATAACATTAGAAACAAAAATAAAAAAAGGACAAAATTAAAAGTAAACAGGCATGGGGTGAAACAACTGAGAACAGGTTGGGCTGATGGGCCAGCATACATCACTCAATGCCCAATTGAACCGGGCCAAGCCTATGTTTATAACTTCACACTCACAGGCCAGAGAGGCACACTATGGTGGCATTCACATATCCTATGGCTTAGGGCCACTGTTCATGGTGCCCTTGTTATCTTGCCCAAGCTTGGAGTTCCTTACCCATTTCCCAAACCTAATAGGGAACAAGTTATCATATTGAGTAAGTTTAATAATAGAGTAAGATATATTTGTTGTCTTTAAAGTTTGTTAAAAATTTTAAAAATATTTTTAAATTTTATTTTATTTTAATTTTGTCTTAAAAGCTTTTTATTTGTATCAACTATCAAATATATTTCTAACAGTTAATTTTTTAAAAAATTTAAAATTAATTCAACAATAATTTTACAGAAACAACCTTTAATACAAGTGAATTAGACATAATTGTTATACATTATTGCTGGATTAGTCCTAAATTTTCTAAAAATTTAGTTGTCAAATGTAAATTAAAAAATTTAAGAACAAAATTAAAATAAAATAAAATTTAGAAATATTTTTAAATTTTTGACAAACTTTAAAGATAAAAAATATACTTTATTCTTTTGAATATTTTATAAGGTTTAATTAATATTTAGATTTTTTTATCTTTATAATTTGAAATCTTGTATTCGAGTCTTTATATTATTATACAAAAGTTTTCAATCATATAATTTAAACATTTCTAATCAAATTCCTATACCATGTCAATTTTTTCTCAATATATGGTACTTTAATTATAGAGTTTTGATTAAAAAAAATTTTAAATTTTAGGGATTAAATTAAAAATATATTAAATTATAACGATCTGATTAAAAATTAATATATATATATATATATATATTCAATTACATAATAATATTTTAATAAAAAAATTTATTTTTTATATTGATTATATAAATAGTTATTTAAAAATAATAGATATAATTAAACAATTATATAAAATATTTACATTTTTATTGTGAATACATCAAAATCAAAATCATAAAAATTTTGTATTAAGATTATACATATGATGTACAGACATTGATATGGATACGAGATACTACATGATATAGAACATACGAATTTTAAATTCTTATTAAACATAGAGACATAATATATATATATATATGAAATATAAGATATTTTGATATTTATTTGGTATCAAAATATAATTAATTTTTTAATTATTTTTAATGTTTTTATTTAATTTGTTGTGCAGCACGGTTAACAGTGAAAGTGAAAGCAGGAGAGAGTTATTTGCTAAGAATCATAAATGGTGCGCTGAATGAAGAGCTCTTCTTCAAAGTAGCAGGGCACAAACTCACTGTGATTGAGGTTGATGCCACGTACATAAAACCATTCAACACAAACACTATTGTTATAGCACCCGGCCAAACCACAAATGTTCTTCTAAAAGCCAACCACAAGACCGGCAATTTCTTACTTGCAGCCTCTCCTTTTATGGACGCCCCCATCCCTATTGACAACAGAACCGCCATTGCCACGTTACATTATCAAGGTATTTTAGTTTTTAATTTTCATTCATCAATATACTAAACTTTTGATATTTTCTATCAAGTATTTTACTCACATGCATGCACATACACATAAATTATGTATAATTTGTAAGTTCAGTCAATAGTTGACCATTACACTAAATTTATAACAATTTATCAATTTCTCTCTACATGTATACACTTGGAATGTTTGAACCATTATAATTTACATTCATATTATGTAGAATTTATATACAAATTTATAAAGAATATATAACATGAATTATTATATCTTAACTTTAATTTCTCTTACGATTATGAAGATTAAATACATTTTACGTTAAATATTAATCCAAAATAGCTAGTTGTTGGTGCTGATCAATAGTCCTTCTTGTTCCTCAAAATCATAAATTAACAATTATAATTCTCACTTGAAATTCATCATTCCATCCAACTAAATCTATAATCATAATTACCCTAACAAAATCCCTGTCCTTTTTAAATTTTTAACATTGTTATCATTCATACGAATAAGGTGAAAATTAGGTCCAGTCGACTTTATATGAAGTTGATAGCTGAAAGTCGTTAGATAATTTGACTAATTTGACTAAATTTTTATTTAACGGCTCTCAACTATCAACTTTACGTAAAGTCGATTGCACCTGAGTTTCTACCTACAAATAATTATATCTCTAACAATTTGTACAGGTACCCTTGCGTCAACCATCACAACACTGACTTCCTTACCTCCGACAAATGCCACGGCAGTTTCCACCGCTTTTACGGAATCTTTAAGAAGCTTAAACTCTAAAGAATATCCGGCGAGAGTCCCTTTAAAGATTGACCATAACCTGCTGTTCACCGTCGGCCTCGGTATCGCACCTTGCGCCACCTGCGTAAACGGAACCAGATTGGTAGCAGACATCAACAACGTGACTTTCGTGATGTCAAAGATTTCTCTTCTTCAAGCAAAGTTCTTCAACATCAAAGGAGTTTTCACAGATGATTTTCCAGCAAATCCTCCAGCACTATTCAACTTCACAGGGTCACAAGTAACGAATTTGAGAACCACAAAAGGGACAAGAGTTTATAGGATTGGTTACAACTCTACGGTTCAGTTAGTGTTGCAAGATACTGGGATGATAACACCTGAGAATCATCCAATTCATCTCCATGGATTCAATTTCTTTGTGGTTGGAAAGGGGAAAGGGAATTTCAACCCTAATAAAGATACTAAGAAGTTTAATCTTGTGGATCCTGTGGAGAGAAACACGGTTGGTGTTCCCTCTGGAGGCTGGGTTGCCATAAGGTTCAGAGCTGATAATCCAGGTAAAAATATGAACTATTACAGTAATAAAAGTGAAAATTCACGTGCAATTATTCAAATGTAAAATTAATAATTAAAAATAGTTAAATAAAAATTTAATAAATTTTATTAAATTTTTATTTAACTATTTTTAATTATCGGTTTTGCACAAAAAAAATTACATGTAAATACTATATTTTACCTTGAAAAATTAAAGTACTAATAATTTTAACTATGAAAAATATAAATTAATTTGATACCATCAAGTTTTGAGTTTTCGGATAAAATTATACAAAGTGTATGTTTGAAAAAACTATCTAATAAATTATCTATTTTCGATAATTTTGTTAAATTATTCCATTTTTAATGAATGCAAAATTAGTTTACATTATTTTATGATCACTCTAGGTTTGATCACTTGATGGATATAAAATGTAATATTTTAAACTTTAGTTTTAGCCATTAGGTTGTTTCATTAAACACTAGTGTGACAAAATACATGGCTCTTTAGTATTTAATTTGTCACGTTAACATTTAACGTAATAAACAAATAGTAGGACTAAAATCAAATTTCGTAAATTTTCTAGGTTTAAAAAAAAAAGAAAAACAACAATCAAAATTTTACATATTTTATTACAAAAACAACAAAAATAATTTCAACCTACTTTTTTTTATGTTAATTTAAATGAGTCTCATAAGTCTTACAAATTTGCTAATATATTAGAGTTGAATAGTGATATTTAAATGATATTATATGATTAGATGAATACATGAAAGATTTTATATCAAAATTAAATTGAAAAACAATAGAAAATATTGATATTTAAATGATATTATACGATTAAATAGTTGTATAAAAGATTTTATTCTATTAAAAAAATAAGAATATAATGATTTATTTGGATAACAACTACCTTTTTCTAAACAATACATGATTTTTTCTTTCTTTTTTCATTTTAGGTGTCTGGTTTATGCATTGCCATTTGGAAATACATACAACATGGGGACTGAAAATGGCATTTGTTGTGGATAATGGAAAAGGACCAAATGAATCTTTGTTACCACCTCCAAGTGATCTTCCCAAGTGTTGATGAGAATTCTACAATAGTGCCATTAACACTCTATATCAAGAAAATTATATAGATAGAGATGCCAAAAACAAAGGAACCACCAAGGCTATTAGGCTAATATAACAAGGTTTTAATGGAGTGTTAAAAGGTGAAGATAGATGTGACTAAATAAGACTAGTTCAAATGTCTTCACTCTTTTCTTTTTCATTATATATATGTTGTATTGTTTTTTGTATTCTCATCTTTCTAGCTCTTTCTGAATAATATTTTTTGTTATATGCGCAATTACTCATTTAAAATTGAAAGGATTTTGATTTCGATAATGTTATAAAGAGAAGAAAAAATAACAAGTAATAATTAATTGATACTAAATAAAATAAATTCTTGTTAATTTTTTTTATCAAATATTTCCGTTTAATTTTGAACTCCTTGCCTTGCTTGTTGTCTTAGAAGTTCATTTAATTTATAATAAAAATTTAATTTTAATGCACTATCAGAATAACGTAACTTTATTTTACACATATATTTAATCATGTAACGACACATCATAAAAAATAACTATTATTTTTATTGACTACATGAATGATTGTAAAAAAATAAATATAATTACATAATTATATAAAATATTTTACGGTATAATTACATCAAAGTTAAATTCTTATAATAATTAGGCAATTAGGTATCTACTTGCAAGTATAATTGAAAGCAATGCTTTAGAAAGAAATAGGAAGTTTTTTGAACAAGACAGAGATTACATATTAATTGAAAACATAATAAAGTGAAAATATGACGGATTATAGTGGCGCTTAATGGTTGAAAATATATTGGCTATTAAAATTATAGAAAATTTTTAAATTAAGTTGCTATAGAATTGTTGAGTTGAATTTTATATGCTGACAATTTTATTATCTAATATCAACATCAACACCAATAATCCTTTCTATACTTAAAAAAAAAAATTGGCGAGTTTGATTTATGTTTTTATTTTTTGCTTTATTTTTTATTTTTTTTATAAAAAATTAAAAATAAAAAATACTGAAAATAAAAATACAAATCAAATACATCTTTAATTAATTAACCCAATTCTTATCTGGCTATTATTTGATATGATAGTAATTAAGGACGACCAGAAGGAACTGAATTATTTAGGGTTTATTTACAAGGAAGCAATTAGACTTTGGGGAATCATATTTTATTTTTCAACAATTTTCTTTCTTTTTTTTTTCCTTTAATTTGTTCCAAAGTAGTTCACATACATAATAAGATCCTTGTCTGGCTGGATTTGCACGCTCGCACATGATGAGTGATGAGTTGTAGGTTCACACAAAACTCAAAGACTTGTAACTCAAATGAGGATTCAAACTTGAAACCCCAAATCACATTGGCTGACTTTTTCCCAAAGCATTATTTACAAAAAAGAATCTTTCCATTTTAGGAAAAATTATTTGGTAGTAGCTGGTGTGCCAACACCAATTATATTCATCATAATTTTATTTTATTTTTAAATATTCAAAGTTTGTTTTCTTTCCCCCTTTTTCTTTTTTCTATTCAAGCGTCGTATGTGTTTTTATTTATTTGTTCTCATATGAAGATGGAGTCACTTTCTCTTTCAACACCTGCCCCATCCCCACAGTGCCACCAAAGGACACCATAATAATAATTGAAATCTTTAAAAAATCTTTTTTTTAAATTCATTTAAAATTTTTAAAATATCTTTTTTTTAATTTATTTAAAATTTTGTGTTAATTAACATTAATTTTGTTCTTTTTTTTTAAAAAAAATAAAGTATATTTTACAAAAATAATCTTTATCAAAAATTTTGTATTTTATGATTAAAGAAGAGTGTATATTTTACAAATAAAAAAACCAAAATAAAAATCATGCCACTTAATACTTACATTATTTTATATTTTTTTATATATAATTAATTATATATGGTGTGTGGGCTATAATAATTCAAAGTACTTGTTTAGGAATGTCTTTATTTTATTAGTATACTTTATAATAATTAATTGTTTCTGGTAGTGATGGCTTGGCATTTTCTCTTAAATATATATTAATCATTGTTGTTTTGTTTTCATTCTTTCCATATTAGCATATAGCAGATATGACTCAATAATAAGTGTACTACTGGATTAAACTTTTAAAAATGCTTGAGGCGGTATTTTTAGTAACAAATAAAGAATTAGTTCACAGTGGTTTAAATTTAAGATAAATATAACAAAAGGTTAATCTCCAAAAATTCTTATAAGTTTTATATGTGCTTTTATACAGATATTCAGCTATATGTTAATGTATTATACTGGTTAAAATTAAATATTTGATTCAATGATATATTATTTCAAAATATATAATATAAACACAAAATAAGAAACGAAGATATAATGGAGAGAGTTGGAGTAACATTAATTGTGAAAAAGATGGTAGAATTGCGTCTCAGGTGGTTTGGACATATGAGAAGAAGACTGACAGAACAGCCAGTTAAAAAGGTGGATGAAATGGAAAATAGACAAGAAGTGAAAGGTAGAAGAAGACCGAAGAAGACCATTTATGAGGTGGTCAAACGAGATCTACATGTAAATGGTCTTTTTATAGAAATAATACATGACAGAGTTCAATGGCGTCGTTTGATTCAGAAATGTTTGGTAACCAAATAAAATTAGCCAAAAACGACAATTAATAAATGCTAAATAAGGCAAATCCTATTTTTTTGTCTTCCTAATATTACCGCGTTTGATTCATGTAGTCGATCTCACCTAGTGGGACAAGACTTTGTCGTTGTTGTTGTACAATATAAACACAAAAATTTAACTAAATAATAGTATAGTACTTTTTTATGTACAACATAATCAAAATCATTATATATGAAATTAAACAAAATATTAAAAAATGTTTAATATAATATTCAGATGGGTTATTAGTTTATGTATTTAAATTTAAATCGTTTACACTTTGGAAGAATAAAATGAACAGACGAAAACAAAATGAGCGTGACAATCTATTTGGCACCAAAGAATATTTAATGATGTTATGTTGGGGTTTTGTGTTTGATCTTGGCAACACCATTATTTGTTCCATGCTGTTAACAACAAGCACTATTCAAATAAGGGAATATTAAAAATTTAAAGGACAAATAATTTTTTGTTCACTTTATTTTGTTCCCCCAAGAAGTTAATGCATGCACTCTGATCTACTGATGAGTACAAAACAATGAGAAAATGTTAAAAAAAAAATCATGGTCAAAAAATAAATAAAATAAATTAAAGAATACTCTTCTCAATATAAAATTAATTAGTAGTTAACTAATCTTGCATCTCTCTTAAGAACAGAAATCTAGAATATTAGCATGTAGATAACACGTGAGAATAATTACTCGTACAGAAGTACTTGACAATAACTAAGAAGCTTATGATAATTAATTAATCTTAAATTACTTAGTGTATTAGATTAAATAGACTCGTGCTCATTATAATGATAGATTGTGGCGCTATCAGTTTAGTTAGTTGTTTAATTATTTTAGTTAGTTGTTTAATTATTTTAGTTAGTGCGTGTTGGTAGCAGTTTAATTCCCTAAACCCAAAAAAATAAAATAAAATAATTCCCTTATATAAAATTTCGTTCTTAGCCAGGTCATAATAATAAGAAATTACTATTGTTGGGTGAGCCATACTTAACGTAAGAACTCAAATAATCGGACAAAATGTAGAACAATACTTATAATAATTGCAATCAATTGATGATGCAAATATTCATAAATTTACCTATATTTAAACGAAATTTTGCAAAAAAAATTTTTTTTATTAAATTACCTATTTTAGAAACGATTCTATTATAATTCAAATATTTTTATTAACTAAATTCAATTAAGTAGGCTTAGACGTGTAAAAAATTATTCATACGATATATGTACACGTAAATCACACACTTTTCTTCTTTTTTTTTTATTTTTCACGCTTTTTCTTTTTATCGTCGTTCTTTTATTGTTATTGTTGTTGTGTTTTTATTTTATGTTTTTTTTTCCTTTTTCTTATGGTGTTATTGCAATATTATTTATTTATTTATTTATTTATTTTATATTTTTCTTATTTTGATTCCGGATGAAATAAGAATAATTATAAGAATGTAAAATAAAAAAGAAGATAAATAAAATGACATGGTGATGAAGATTGAAAAAGAGAAAAAAGAAGAAGAATTTTAAATTATTCAGAATTTATTAAAAAATAGCACTAAAATTTTTTATCGTGACACAAGAAATTTTTTAATTTTAACACTAAATTTTTTTAATCATCATACAAATTTTTTATTAAGAGGATAAAATAAGAATAGAAGATGAAAAAAAATGATAAAAAAAATAATAATTTTAAATGATACAAAATTTATCAGAAAAATAATATCAAAATTCTTTAACCGTAACATAAAAATTTCTTAATTTTAACATGAAATTTTTTAATCATGAAATCTCTTAACTATTAAAAGTTGTCAGAAACAAAAACGTTAAAATACTACTTATTAACAAAACCTTAATATTAAGGAACTAATAATTGAAAACTATCTTATTTAATAGGTTTAATTATTCTGTTAGTTTTTATAATTTTATTAAATTTTTAATTAGGTTCTTATACTTTTTTCTTTTTAATTAAATTCTTACACCATTTTCACTTTTGTAATTAGGTCATTTTTATGTAACAAACATTAAAAAGATATTTTTTTCAAAACACATGTGATTAAAGATCTAATTAAATTTTTAATTATGAATATCTTCGATTTAAAAAAAATCAATGAACTCTAATATTTTTTACATTTGAAAGGACCTAATTATAAAATAAAAATAATGTAGAAATCCAATTGAAAGAAAAAAATATAAAGATTTGATTATAAATTTAATAAAAGAGTAAAATATCCTTTTTGTCCCCAACGTTTGGGGTAAATCATATTTGTGTCCCTAACGTTTAAATCGTCTTATTTGTATCTCTAACGTTTATAAAAGTGATTCAATGTTATCCTGCCGTCAATTACACATCATGGACGCTTTAGTTTGAGTTTTAAAAATCTCTTCTTGAAGTTAGAATATAAATGTCTAAAATAGAATCGATGATCCACTCCAAAAAATAGCTCATCAAAAGTTGAAACTAATTCCTACAACATTTACATAATTCACTTTTCTAGGGATATAATTGAATCTAAACACAAATAGTGGGTATAATATTAAAATCGAACACATCCAAGTGAGACCTAATTGAGAATGAATACATACAAGTGAGAATAATTAAAAATATAATCTGATTTGTTAGTATAATTGATAGTAGGATAACATTAAATCATTTTTATAAACGTTATGGATACAAATATGACGATTTAAACGTTAGGGATACAAATAGAATTTATCCCAAATATTGGAGACAAAAATGATACTTTACTCTTAATAAAATTATAGAGATCAACAGAATAATTAAATTTATCGTTAATAAAAATCATGCATCAAAAACTGAAAAAAGAACCTAAAAAAAAGAAATGTGGTATATACAAGTGTAGTAGGAAGAGTAAATATGTATGTATATATCTATATTATTTTTCTTTTCTAGTTGTTATCGATATAATATTATTCACATGAAAATTACATTAATTTTAATTATTTATACAAAATTCATCAATGATCCAAATATATATATTCATTGATTCTTCATTAAAGACTCAAGGTAAATACATAAACTAATTAGGTTGGTCAAAGAAGCTTGATGGTAGAGCAAGTTGCATGGAGAGTTGATGAGTGATATAAAATAAAAAAAATGAGAGAGAAGAAGCAATAATTGGAGAGAAGAAAAAAAAAAAAGAAGAGAATTGGGAGATGGATGTGCCGTGGGTGAGCATAGTGGCACACTAATGAAGCCATTGAATAGGGACACATCCACATACTCACATTATTCGAGGAACAACCCCATTCCAAGAACCTACTTCTTATTATTAAAAAACTCATCTTGCATACATGTGACTTTTTCTTCTTAAAAAAAACAAAATAACAAATAAAAACAACATCTTCATTAATAGTATGTTCAAGACATAATTAACATGTGTAAATTAGCTATTAGAGGTAACATAACTGCATTTTGTGATTAAAAAGGCTCATTTTAATTTTGAAGAGCGAATATTCTATCCGATCCGGACAATTATTTTAAAAGGACAATGAGTTTTTAAAAAAAATATTCAACCTGGCTTTTAATTTTTTTTTGGATTAATTAGTTTCTGTGTCAAAAAAATAATATTAACTTTTTTTAATACAAGGATTAATTAGTCTTATAAAAATAAATATCAGAGATCGAATTAGATATTTTTTTTTCTAAAAATCTCGTTATCTTTTGAAATAATTGTCAGAGATTATTTTAGATTTTTCTCAATTTTTAAATATATACACTTTTATTTAGATTTTGTGTTTTTAAGACAGTAATAGATTTCCGATGTCAGAATTTTATAATATGAAAAATGATTAAGAATCTTAATTTATTCTCCTAATTATCTTTTTAATTTTTAAATATAAAAGTTTTAAATTTTTTATTTTTGTTGTTTTCAAAATAAATTAGGACTCCACGTTCTTATAATATATACTGATATTTTAAACAAGTACTCTAAATAGTTAATTGGTTTAAAATAATTATATGAAAATATATATTAAAAAAATTTAAAAATATTCTTCGTACATTAAAATTAGTCACTAAAATTAGTTACTAATATATTTGATTATAAATATATACATGTGTAATTTAATTTATTTTCAATGTGTAATTATATTTTAACATATATTATATATTAGTAACTGATTTTTGTGACTAATTGTAGTATACACATAATATAATAATTAAAAAAATTAATTAAATGAATTGTGTTCACGGTTAAAATTTCATGATGAATGAAAAAATGTTTTAAAATAAATATATAATTAACGACTATTAATTATAACAAATAAATAAAAAATGCTATTGACGAACTTGTCATTTTAAAATAAAAAATAGAAGATTATTTTAAAATATCAATTCGAAGGAAAATTGAAAAAAAAAAAAGTTTAAAACGAACCAAAGGAGTACTACCCAAACAGAAAATTAGTAAGGTTTTGTATTTATTGTTTTAAAGACTTGACTTATATTTTTGTTATCTATCTGCCGACAATGGACACTTTCTGCAATAAACCAAACTACGTAAAATCAAGTATTCATCTTTCAAAGGGTAAATAATAATGCCTACTAATAAAAGCAGATCACTACCCAGTATAGTATATAGACTCTCTATTTATTTAAGCATCTAAGATTGGAAGTTATTAATTAATTAAAAAATATATTTTTTATTGTGTTACTAAAATATAATTGTTAAATAAAAAAAATTATATAAGATATTTAAGCATAAAATTATTTTTATTTTTTAAAATATTTTTTAAAAAATTACTTAAAAATAGAAAGTCACCCAAAAAAGAAGCTTAATAAATATTCAACAAGTGTTTTTTTCACCTAAAGAAAGTTTTAATAAAAAGTAAATTAAATATAATTTTTTATGAATTGAATATATTGAAAAATAAACTTTTAATTTTATTGTTTTAACCAATATTTTTTTGACACTGTTTAACAAAATCTTTAACACTTATTACTAATAACTCTGTTTAACCAATATTTTCACGGCGATGCTCCTCCACGGTGAGTGGTTGCAACTTGGAAGCAATGAAATCAAAAAAAAAAGTAATGTACTATCAACTTACAAACTTATATTAAATAATTAAATTTCATAAATATAATCGTATATAGTATTACTATTATCTCATAACGATACGTATGAATAATTGTTACGTTTGTTTATGAAGCATATATACTAAGCTCTCGTTTGGTAAAATTTGTTGGAGAGGTGTTGGTAATTTTATAAAACACAAATATATTACTTTGTATGTTGGAAATAAAAGAACTATGCATTTGTATTTGTAATTTTAAAAAATTAGCGATACCTTTTAAAATATCTAAAGAGATATTTTTTAAAATTGGTTTGTGTTTTTTGAAATTAAAAAAATAATATAAATTTATATATTAATTAATATTTAAATTTATTCTTAATCAAATTATTAATATCAAATTTTAAGTCACAATTAATTTTATTATTTATACCTACTATGATCATTTTAAATTTAAAAATTATTTTATTAAATACAAATTATTGTTGTTTGTGTTTATTAAAAATTACCTTTAATTTAGTTTAGCAAACATAGGTTACTACAATTTTTTTAACAAGACTGCTGCTCCAAACTATATAATTATTCTAAATTTTGCAAAATACACGTGTTCATACCGTGACCTAAAATATAAGTCAAGCTCAAATCAGAGAAAGCCCAGAAGACAGCTATTAGATAATCGACCTCTTCAGAAGTTGGACTGAATGTTATAAAGTGATTACTTTTTCTCTAAAAGAGTTATAACTAACACCTATTATCTCTCACCTACTTCTAAAAGAGAGATCTTAATAACCCCTACTTAAAGGGGGCGGTTATCCACCACCAATAGTGGAGCCACTCCAACGGTAGTTATTGGTTCATCACCTATAAATATACTGATACCCCTTATGTATACTTAAGATCCAAATACACTAACACCCCACCTCCTCACGAAAAACTTGGACGGCAGTATCTCGGCGCGAGATCAATCGGGCGCAGTCTCACTCGGAGTCTGGACCTCATGTCCAGGCCCCAAATACAACCCAGTTTTAGGTAACGCACGAAACATTGGTGCCGTTGCTGGGGACTTGGAAGTTAACACCCCATGGCAGATGATCACTTTGAAGACGGACGTACAACATCCGAATCAAAACCAGAGCACCAAAATATAGGCAACGATGACCAAGCCATCGTGATACCCCCTCAGAGAACAGAAGAACCATATGGTGAAGGCACCTCGGAAAACCCTCCTCGTAAAAGAATTCATTCCGAGATTCACCACCCAGAGTAGGGACAGACCTAAGGGGGCGAATGGAGGCCTCGACTCCCTCCCCTAACTTTTTTAAAAAAAGATTAATAGTAATAAGTTATTAAGTATGATTTATTTTTTTAATTTATTTAGTATTTAGTCTAATATAACTAAAAGTCCAGTTTAATCTAAATATTAATGATTTTTAATATCTCAAAAGTAAATAACAATGTTGAAAAATCTAAAAAGATATTATTAGTAATATTTTTTAATTAAATAAAAATTTTCAAATCCCATAAAGTGGATTTTTTTTCTTCTTGTGAGCGTCTTTCTTGATTCATTTGATATTAATTCTCTCTGTTTCAACTACTACAACTGAGAGATCTTTTTCAGCTATGAATATTGTGAAGAATAACTCAGAAATAAAATGAAAGATGAATTTCTTGCTAATTGTCTTTTAATTATATTGAAAAGAAAATTACTGAAAAGTTTAATACAGATTCTATTATCGATGAATTTTTTAATACGAAGAATCGACCACTTCGTTAATAAAAAGTACATATATATTTTTTGTACTTTAAAATATATTCTCTATCGGTATATTTTTGTAATACATTTTACATTATATAATTTTTTGCATAATTTTTTAATATTATATATGTTATTGGCCCCCATGATAATATTTCTGGATCCGTCCCTGACCTAGAGAATGAAGATCAACCCAATTCTACCGAACTTATGGGACTACTGGACGGACACCACGACCGACTCGAACAACTCCTACAAAGGATAGAGTGACAAAGAGAGGTAGAGAGAAACCTGAGGAAAGAAATTAAACGACGAAGAGAGCTGGAAGAAAAGCTCTGAAAGCTGGAATCGACCTTCGAAGTAGGAACCGACGCGCAGTTTGGGAAGACACCCCACTTGGAGAAGAAGATCCTTTCATCGAAGACATCATATGAGCAAAGGTTTCTAGAAACTTTAAAAGCCTCGACACGAGCATTTATGATGGAATGATCGATCCGAGGCACCATTTGAGCAATTTCAAGAGTGGATGTATTTGGCCGACGCCTCAGATGCGACCCTTTACAAGGCCTTCCCAACAACCCTTTCTAAGTCGGCCATGAAGTGGTTCGATATCCTGCCGCCTAGGTCAGTCACTAGCTTTAACGACCTTGCAAGAAAATTTTTCACCCGATATTCAATTTAAGAGGACAAGGTCAAACATGCACTTAATCTGCTAGGAATCAAACAAGAGATTGGAGAATCCCTCAGAGATTACATGGAGAGATTCAACAAGGCATGCCTGAAGATCCAAAACTTTCCCACAGAAGCAACAATAATGGGGTTAGTCAATGGTCTCCGAGAGGGGTCTTTCTCCCAGTCTATCTCAAAGTGGCATCCGACTTCTTTAAATGAAGTACAAGAGCGAGCCGAAAAGTACATCAATATGGAGGAGAATGTCAGGCTACGAGAACCTAATTTCCGATAAACACATCCTTATCAAGCTCGAGAAAAGGAGAAAGAACCCAAGAAGAAGGAAGAATACAACCCGAAAAAACCGAGTAGGTACCACAATTACACCCCACTGCTAGTTTCCTTGTGGATGTTTATAGAAAAATTTGCCATACCGAAAAGCTTTCCCCTTCTCATCCAATTAAAAATAAGAGGAGGAAAAGGGACGAGGAAGACACTGGACAAAGAGATCGGCCCACCTGAACTCCAAAAAGACATATCCACATGACAGTAGGTGGATTTGCTAGAGGCAGACTAATTAAGTTGTCCCGAAAGAGACACCTAAAGAAAGACTACCAAGTGAAAGAAGAAATCCTTAATTCTCCCACCATTTCTGTCACAAAAGAAGATGCGCAACGTATACTACCCGGGCATGATCACCCCGTGATAATTAATATGATACTTGCTAATGCAAATCGTCATAGGACCTTGGTAGATTAAAGAAGCTCAGCTGACATTCTATTCAAACATGCTTTCAAAAAACTAGGATTGGAAAAAACAGAACTAAAGGCATATCCTGACACCCTCTTCGGGCTAGGGGATATGCCTATCAGGCTATTGGGCTTCATTTCCCCACACACTACCTTTGGTAAAGGGATGAGGTCCAAAACCCTGAGCATCGACTACGTTGTTGTTGATGTAGCTTCAGCCTACAATGTCCTAATAGGTCGGACATCCCTGAACCAACTGGGGGCTGTTGTCTCCACCCCTCACATCTGCATAAAATTTTCGACGCAATAAGAGATTGCTACTGTAAGAGGGGATAAAAAATTAGGAAGAAAATGCTACAATAAAAGTTTGAATCTACGTGGTAAAGGTAAAGAAGTCAATTCAATTGAACTCAGTAGAATCCGTGGCAGAGACGACCTGAGACCACAACTTGAAAAAAAGACAAAGGAAGTGCATATCGGGAATGAGGTTGGAAAAACCACTAACATAAGAGCGAACCTAGGGACAGATTTGAAGGAAGTCTAATTAAGCTCTTATGCAAAAATTTTGACCTCTTCGCCTGGAATTGATCCCGAACTCATAGCCCACAAGCTCGTTGTGTACCCTGAATTGCGACCTGTCCAGCAAAAAAGGCGTAAACTCGGGCCTAAACAAGATCTAGTGGTTAAATAACAAGTTCAAGCATTGATAGAATCCAGGTTCATAAGGGAAGTAAAATACCCATCATGGTTGGTAAATGTTATGTTGGTGAAAAAGCAAAATGGAAAGTGGAGGATGTGCGTCGACTACACCGACCTCAATAAAACTTGCCCAAAGGATCCATACCCTCTACCCAATATTGATGCTTTAGTAGATCCATCTTCAGGGTACCAATACTTATCTTTTATGTATGCATACTCGGGATATAATCAAATCTCGATGCTCAAGTCTGATCAGGAGAAGACATCGTTCATCACTCCAAGAGTGAATTACTGTTACATAGTCATACCATTTAGTTTAAAAAATGTAAGAGTTACATATCAGAGATTGATGAACAAAATGTTTGCACCTCACCTCAGAAAATTAATGGATGTATATGTAGATGACATGCTGGTAAAAACAACGGAAGATGCAGATCTGCTATCCGATTTCTCACAAGTGTTTAATACGATAAGGAAGCACGGGATGAGATTGAACCCAACAAAGTACACCTTTATGGTAGAATTGGAAAAATTTTTGGGGTTCATGCTCACACAAAGGGGAATTGAAGTCAATCCCGATAAGTGCAAAGCTATCTTAGATATGAGGAGTCCAACCTGCTTCAAAGAAGTCCAACAATTGAATGACCGACTTACAGTACTATCCAGATTTTTGGAACACTCAACTTTAATATCCTTGCCTCTTTTTTCATTAATCAAAAAAGGATGCCAATTCAAATGGACTCCAGAATGTGAAGAAGCTTTTCAAGAGTTCAAAAACTGTTTAAGCCAACCGCCCATCCTTACTCAGACGAAGATAGGGGAGGAACTCGTATTATACTTAGCCGTTACTGAAAAAGCGGTAGCTTCAACGCTGATACGGGAGGATCAAGATGAACAACACCCCATCTACTTTGCTAGCAAAGTGTTACAAGAACTAGAATTGAGGTACAAAAAAATTGAAAAGTTTGCAGATGCTTTAATTCTGGTTTCTAGAAGGCTCCGACTTTACTTTCACGCACACACCATAAAGGTCCGAACTAACTAACCCATGAAGTAGATCCTTCAGAAAATAGACATAACATGCTAGATGGTACAATGGGCCATAGAATTGTTCGAATTCGACCTGAAGCACAAAACTCAGACAGCCATTAAGACCCAATATCTCACCGACTTTCTAGAAGAATACACTGGAGACAAGGGCGGAGTCCCCACAACCTAGAGCCTATATGTAGACAGCTCCTCCAATAAAGTCGAAAGTGGCGCAAGCATTATCTTAGTCAATGAAAAAGGGACTCAAATAGAGCTCTCCTTAACATTTGAATTTTCCGCTTCTAACAACTAGGTCGAGTATGAAGTCATGATTGCAGGCTTAAAACTTGCTAAAGAAGTTGGAGTAACAAAGGTCGTAGCCTTAAGTGACTTTCAAATAGTAACTTCTCAAATCAATGGTATCAAGTGAAGGACCCCAATATGAAAAGGTACTTAGAAAAAACACTTGAACAACTCGAAAAATTTCATGACACTGAGGTCCGACATATAACTAGAGAGCTTTATAGTCGAGCTGACGCCCTTTCCAAACTAGCAAATACTAAGTCAGGGGAAATAATATAAGTTTGATTCAAGAGACTCTCCAAGAGCCATCAGTCAGCAAATTGGACAATAAGTCAGACATATTACCCATCTCCAATATGAACCTCGGATGGATGACTGCCCTTATCGAATACATGACATTCGACATCCTCCCCGAGGAACAAAAGGAGGCTAAAAGAATTCGAAGGGAAGCAAAAAACTATACTTTGGTACACAATGTTCTCTATAGAAGAGGATCAACACCCTTGCTAAAGTGTATTCCAACTTGTAGAACTAAAATTTTTTGGAAGAGATGCACAATGGTATATGTAAGAATCATCTCGGAGCCCTATCACTGGCTAGGAAAGTAATCTGAGTCGAGTTCTTTTGACCAACCTTACAAAAAGATGCGACTGACTTTGTCAAAAAATATCCACCGTGTCAGATGCACGCTAACTTCCACGTCGCTCCCCCGAGGAACTCATCAGTATAACCTCCCTATGGCCTTTTGCAAAATGGGGGCTGGACCTAATTGAACCTTTCTCCCAAGCCCCCGGACAAGGCAAGTACCTCATCGTGGGAGTAGATTATTTCACCAAGTGGATCGATGCTGAACCACCAGCTACTATCATAGCCCAAAAAAGTCAGAAATTCATGTACATGAATATTATTACTCGATTTGGGATACCACATTCCATCACCACAGATAATGGTATTCAGTTTACCAACTCAACTTTCAGAAGCTTAGTGGCAAGTATGAAGATCAAACATCAATTCATGCCGGCGGAGTATTCCCAAGCCAATGGACAAGCAGAGGCAGCTAATAAAGTTATATTAGCCAAATTAAAGAAAAGGCTACGAGACGCAAAGGGAGCATGGGCAGAAGAACTTCCACAAGTCCTGTGGACTTATCGGACAAATCTTCACTCGACAATTGGAAAAACTCCATTCTGACTTGCATACGAGATAGAAGCTATAATCCCTATTGAAGTCAATGAATAAAGCCCAGGGATAAGATTCTATGATGAGGTAGTAAACATACAAGCTCTGAAAGAGGAACTCAAGCTCATCCCAGAAATCGGAGAACAAGCGCGGATAAGGGAAGCCGCGCTAAAACAAAGAATGTCGGCAAGATATAATAAGAAGGTCATTCGAAAAAGCTTCACCCCAAACGACTTAGTCCTGATAAGGAACGACATCGGGACAAATAAGTCAAGAGACGGGAAGCTCGTTGCCAATTGGAAAGGACCTTTTAAGATAGTTTAAGTATTCGGAAAAGGCTACAACAAGATATCCGACTTGCAAGGGACCAGGCTTCCTAAGACGTGGCACGCATGCAACATGAAGAGATATTATAGCTAGAGGTGCACTTCGCTCCCTGGTGTACTCTTTTTTCCGACTTTATGATTTTTTCCGAAAAGGATTTTCCTGAAGGGGTTTTAACGAGGCATTAAAGCGAGGGTTAAGGACAAAAAATTTACCACCCTTAGTAGAAAAAACATTTTGTAAATTATTCTTCATTAATAAAGTATTCTTAAATTCCATTGTTTATTCTAAGACGCGCCAACTTAAGCTCGAAAAAACGCGAAAATCAGTTGCTCGACCTAAATGGTCGACAGGATAAAGCGACGAGACACAAGTCAGCGTAAAGAAGTTATACATGTTGATCATAAAATCCCATGTTTCACGACTTATAAGTCGGACATGTCCGGGCCCCAAAATGGAAAAAAGTTCCAAATAAAAGTTGTAAAAAGGCCGACTTCCAAAAAAAAAGGCGGTCATCTGAGTACAGCAATGGAAAAATCATATACTTAAAAAAAATTATGAGTTAAAAAACTCTCAAAAGGTAATCACTCGCATCAAGCTTTTTATAAAGCTTTGCGACATTTAAGATAACAACTTAAACAGAAATATCTATAAAAAGGTATTCAAAAAGTTGTTAAATACCTAAAAAAGGATTAGCATCCACAAAAGTACGCAAAAAAATGTTAATAAAAAGATCCACAAGTCAGGCCTTGAAAAAGCAACTAACAAGGACCAGTAAGAGGATTCTGAACATTAGAAGTCACATCAGTAGAGATCTCAAGTTGCGAAGAAGAAGTCGGCATAGTCTCCTCAGTTGGAACGACTTCAGGATGAGAAGAGGAAGTTGGCACAGTCTCCTCAGTTGGCATGACTTCAGGCTGAGAGGACTTCCCAGTAGGATCCCCTGAAGCCTTCAGATTGGACATACGAATGTCCCCTTCTCGATAAGGAGGGACGATCTTGCCGTCAATCACAACCATGTCGGGGGTTAAGAAGAGAGGGATCCACCTCGGGAGCAATAACTTGAAGTTGGGCCTTCAAGTTTTCAAACATCTAATCTGAACCCTCAGTGACCGACTCTTCCAACTCGGCATATTCGTCCTTAAGTCACTTCACCTCCTCTTTCAGATCCATGTTTTCTCCAAAGACTCGGGTATAACTTTCTTCAGCTTTCTTTTGCAAACCCTCAGCCATCACACAAGAAGCAGAAGATTGCTTCTCCTTTTCCCGAGCTTTATGAAGGTTGGATTCCAACCTAGACTTCTCTTCCTCCCACTCTTTCTTTTTGTTCGCGAAGAAAGGACACCTCAACTTGTAAAGCCTCCAGAAAGTGTTGTGTAGCACCCAAAGGAGTCTTTTCCAACTCTTTCAGCAAAGCAAAGCATACCCATGCTGTTTGAATTTCACCTCAGATCAAGGCTTGGAGATGGTTTTTGATAGAACATCATCCATGACAATTAAGCTACGAGGAAGGATATATTTCTCACAAAAACTCATCCAATCAAAACCAGCATCATGAATACTGATATTTCCAAAATCTGACATTTTCCATTTTTTGGAATTTGGGTCCGAGAAGTGAGGGACATGAGGGGTAACAACAAAAGGAGGAGGAGGAGGAGGAAGATGGGATATCGACTTAGATTAGGAAGAAGTGCCTGAATCTGATTTGGTCGAAGAAGGAGTATCTGACCTCCCCAAATCGTGAAGCTATAGGGCCCGAGCTCTAGCATTCCTTTTGGCTTCTTGAACCTTTTGGTAGGCCTTCGAACCACTCTTCATTTTTTCCGTACAAGAACATCGGGAATTGGAAACAACTCGGGTCAATAACAAGTATCTACAATAATAACGATAACTACCTATCTCGGTACGAACATAACTCGGCTTTCCGAGAAGAAAATCTTCGTATCAAGGTTTGGAGCCCATCTCCAAGCCTCTCGGGAGAACTCAAATATAGCCTCCTCAACCTCATTCAAATATATCAGGTTGTACTTATCGATAGGAGTTGACTTTACCTAATATAGTTGAAAGCGAGGTTCATGATTTTTATTTAGGAAAAATGGATGGTGACCTTCAACAGCCTGAACCTTAAAAAAGAAGTTTTTAAAATCATGGAATGACTCATCGAAAATAGAGAATATTTTTCGACTTTGTATAGCTTAAAAAGAAACCCATTGTTGTCTATTAGTAGAAATGAAAGGTCTCTTAAGTTGGAATAAGAAGAAAAAGATCTTCAAAGAGATCGAAAAATCGAGCTCACGACTCATGAGCTGGTAAATTTTCATAAACCCCCAGGCATTCGGGTAAAGTTGGGTGGGGGCCACTTTACAAAAAGACAAGACATCGATTTCAAAATCGAAAAATGGAAAAACCACCCCTAGTCGGGTAAAAAGACAGTCATACATGAAGAGAAAGTGGGATTCCGATGTGGTAACACGGTTAAAACATACTCGGTCTTCTGGGTCAAGGACCACTATTTCGTACTTCTCCTCGTCATCCCTATAACTACAAACCCTATGGTGTCTGCAAAATTCATCTACGAACACATTATTTACTACAGGAACTGCAGAAAGAACCGAGATATCTACCCATCTCGACAACTCCTCAGAAACCTTATACGACATTCTCGAAACAATTGAACTAGACATACAGAAGAGATATACCTACATTATAAAATAAAAATCATCACAACAAGTTGAAACAAGTGGAAGGCCTCTTTTCAAAACAAAAAGAATCAACAATAAACACAAAAGAGGTATCTCTGGAAAAAGAAAAATGACATCATTTTCAGAAGTAAAATAATCTCATTTAGGGGCATCACAATACAAAAAGAAAACGGCAACAGTCCAACAAACTAAAAAGAAGCACAAAAGAACCATTTTTCTATGAAAATATGAAAGTAAAAAACTACAGAAATAGCAAAGTCCAAAAATAGTAAGATCAACAAACAAGATTTCATATTTATGCAAAATTCCTTAGTTCAAATGCACAAATCAATACATAGTGCAAAGAGCTAACCTTTTTCTTCAAAAGAAAACAAGCCAACCACACAGTGAACGTACAAGGAAAAAAGAGAAGACACAAAACCAACCTAGAAGAAGAAACGGAGGACACCTTCAAACAGCAAATAGCAAGCGAACGATCCTAACGCTTCAAGGAGCAGCACGAGAAAATGCTCAGCACTAGAAAGAGATTGCAAGAAGGGGGTTCTTTGTAGAAGAGAAACAGCGTATAGGAAGAAGAAGAAGTGAAAAAATAAAAAAGATAAAGGGTTGGGTATTTATAAGACCCAAAGGACAAAACAGTAAAATCATACTCTCATTTAAAGACGTGCGTGGTTACCAATGAAATCGCATTCCACGTGTCAAAAATAAAAGCCAATAGGCGCAACGGTTGATGTTACGAAATCACGTCGGGTTTTCGACTTGAAAATGAAGACCTAAGCGACCGACATGATAGCTCTGCTTATCATCACCTATTCGATTTCTCACATACTTGAATCCGACCTAAGCAAAATATCAAACTCAAGTAGGGACACTGTTCATACCCTAACTCAAAACATAAACCAGGCCCAAACCAGAGAAAGTCCATAAGACAGCTACTGGGTAACCGATCTCTTCAGAGGTCGGACTAAACACTACAAAGTGATTACTTCCCCCCTGAAGGAGTTATAACTATCGCCTATTATCTCTCACCTACTTTTAGAAGAGAGATCTCAACAACTCCTAGTTAAAGAGGACGGTTATCCACCACCAATAGTGGAGCCACTCCAACAGTAGTTATTGGTTCATCACCTATAAATACACTGACACCCCTTAGGTATACTTAAGATCCAATCTAACATAAACCTGCTGGAACCCTTGCTAACTTAAGCATAAAAGTGTCTTGCAACTACTACCCCCTACCTCCTCACGAGGAACTCGGGCGACGACATCTCGACACGAGATTAATCGGACGCAGCCTCATTCGAAGTCTGAACCTCACACCCAGACTCTAGGGGTGTGCATGGCCCGGCCTGGCCTGAAGACCCGGCCCGGCCCCGAACACTTTAGGGACTAATTTGGTGTGATTTCACTGGGTCTAGGGTCGGGTAAGGGTCTCAAAAACAGACCCGGTCATTATTTCGGGTCGGGTCCGGGCCATGCCTCGGGTCACCCAAAATCGGCCTGGTGGCCCGGTAATCATACACAATTAATATTTTGTGTTATTAGTGATGGATGATGGCTATTCTTATGTGGAATTTAAGTATTGTAAACCTTAATATTTTGTGTTATTAGTTATTATAAGACTATAAGTTAATGTTTTATGTTTAAAATGCATAAGATTTTAGACTAATCAATGCATAATATTGTGTTATTTGTATTGATTTAAATATTTGGTGATATTAGATAATATTAGTATTGATTATAGTTATGTTTTAATTTTAGAGAAGAGTTGGTTCTTGTTTTATTTTTCTAAGTGAATTTTATCATGTTAAATAATGGTTGGAGTATTGAAAATTTGGATATTTTCACATGCTAGCTTATAAGAAGGTATCAAGGTAATATAATGTTAACGGCTTAGTTTTTACCCGGTATAATCGTGGCCCGACAGTGTATAAGTTTCATTGGGTCTAGGATCAGATTCAAGTGTAATAAATAGATTCAGTATATATTTCGAGACAAGTCTGAGTCACATCAAACTCGATTTCACCCGACCCATGCACACCCAGCCCTACCAGACTCAAATACAATCCACTTTTAAATAACCTATAGAACAACATGTATTTTATCTACAAGTATATTTTTTATTTCACTATGTCAAATAAATTAGTTTGAGAATTGATCTACTACTGTACAAAATTGAGCAATATTGGGAGCCAATATATGAAAATATCTAAGTAGAGTATTTTTAAAGATCATTGTCAAAAATATATCTTTATGAGATATTTATTATAAAAAATAAATGTCAACAAATAAGTAATCTCAAAAAAATATTTTTTTAATTATTAGTTGCCATCAAGAATGTCTTTCAACACCTCTTTTGACGAGTATTGAGTGTTGCTCACTAAGAATACTATTTATTTTATTTTATTTTATTTTTGGACAAGTAATGATGATCATAAAAATATTCTACCTGAAAGGATAGTGTCACTCATGACCATCAATTTTAGCTAAGGTTTGATCCACCCACAAAAATGCTTAACTTTTCTTTTCTTGTTTGAAATTTAGTATTAGTACGTGTTACTCCTAAATTAATGTTGGGAGTAACAAATTAAAATAACATACAAATCAGGTTTTCAATTTGTTAATAAAAAGTATGTCTCTTTCATCTTCAAAACTTTGGAGATGAATCAATAATGTTGGGCCCTACTAATTGTTGGGGAGAATGTTGCCATTTATTTGTTCCAAGAGAATGAAACTGAAAAATTTATTGTATTAAGTACATAATAATTATGTATTTGTATTTAATAGTTTAAATGTTTAGAAAAATAATTTAGTAATATATTATCAAAATACAAATTTTAAATTTATCATTTTATTTGATTTTTACTATCCTCATTTATTTAATAATTTTGCTACACATCTAAATTTTTTAAAAAATCAAATCCGATCAAATTGGCCTAAATCTAAAAAAATCCACTCACACAACGTATATGTAAAATTACATACTTTTTTCTTTATTTTTTTTACGCATTATTTCCGCCTCCTCCTTCTTCTATTAGTGCTACTATTACTACGTTTTATTTTTATTTCTTTTTCTCCTCCTCTCCTTCTTCATGTGTTATTGTAGTTATTTCTTTTTCTTTGTTTAACTTTTTCGTCTCTTTTTTTTTATTTTATTCCTCTTGAAAAGAAAAAAAGAAGAAGAATTATTTTAAATCTTTCTAAAACATATTACACATTCAATGAATTGAATGTATTTTCTATATAAAAATAATACATAAAAATCTAAAAAATAATACCGAAATGTCTTTACTTTAATACCAAAATTTCTAACTAAATAATATAATAAAACTAAGAATTTTTTTCATGAAAACTTGAGTTGTAGATTTACATATAAATTTTAATAGAAAAGAGAATAAGTGAAAAAATTTCAGATAACACAACGAAATTAAGTAGAACAAATACAAAAATTTAAAAGAAAATGAACAATAGTATTTACGTATAAAAAGAGGACGATAATAACGATGATAATAATAATAATGATGGAGGAAGAAAAGAAAAAAAAGAAATCAAATAAGAAAAGAAAAAAAGAGGAGAAGGAGGAGGTAATGATGGTGGTGATGACGATGACCACAAAAATAAAAGAAAAAATAAAAAAAGAGAAAACAGCACAAATATAAATAAAAAAAAGAAAAAAAATATGCACACAATATTTAATTGAATTTATTTAATTATTTTGCTTTGGTTGAAGAGTTTTATTATTTGTTTTAAATAATAATAAAATTTTATTACAATTCAAAAACATAAATATAAATAATTCATTCACAGTTTCACACATAAAAACTTGTCCTATTGTTACAATGTTACTTGCTAGTTCAAAACCTATAATATATAATTGTTATTATTAATGCTCTCCATTTATCACTGAACTGGATTTGTTGCTTCTAACTTCTAACTATTACCCTAAAATTCAATTTTTGACCCAAAGCAATTAGATTATCTGTAACAATCATATCAACTATATGATAGATCTCTATATTTGGAAACAATTACTTTGAATATATTCTAATAGGAAATTAAAACTTAGAGAAATTCCAATAGAAATATTAATTTTTTGTCCTTTTTTTCTTATCCCACCTCTTATAAAAAAAATTGTCGATCATGCTTTTTATATAAAAAACAAACTACTAAATTAGTCATGTATAAAAAATATATATTAAAATATATAATAATTAATTTAGAGTTGATTTTTTAAAAATATAATTGTATTTAATAAAATAATTTTTAAAATCTAAAAATATTATAATAAATATAAATATAAAAATAAATTTAAATAATTATTAATATATAAGAAGATATATTTTTAAAATTTTAATAAGTATAAACTAATTTTAATTAATATATGTTATAAAAAATCATTTCCTTAAATACTTTTAAAAATATCATTAATTTTTAAAATTACAAAAACAAATACGTAAGTTTTTTAATTTGTCAAATATAAAATACAAACTTCTCTCTAAAAAGGTTTATCAAATCAAAACATAGGAGTTAAGAGTACCATTTTTCTCTTCAATAGTTCAATGAAACAAAAGTTAATCTTGATTCTTATTGTAATTCCAAATATCAGTCATCATGGTCTAAAATAACTTCATCCAAGTAAAGATTGTCACCCCTTCTTTCTACAGCATGTGATTCATCATATTCTCTTTGTTCTTATGGCCAAATTCAATTCCCCAAAAGGATATGTACAATGGTCTATAGATTATTATATTACATAGTTTTTTGACCACTTAGTTTGTATAAGGGTTCTATAAAAACAATAATTTTTATTTTTTAAGTCAACTTTTTACATAAATATTGCTACTTATTTAAGGGTAGAAGAATAGTATAATAATACTAAAAAACTTCATGTATTCCTGGATGTTGGTACATATACATCAATATTGATAAGGAAGTATTCAACATGTTAATAATAAATTAGTAATAATAATAAAGAAAAGGGGAAGTATTTAAGACTATTTTGAGTATTTTCCCTTTTTTTTCTTCTTTATTTATTATTTTTTAGACACCATTTATGAATCAATTCTTATCTGTAGTTTTTTGAAGGAAAAAAACACACACGGAGTGATGATAAAGCAAGAAATCATTTATTTATTTTTTAAATAAAGCAATTATTTTGATACATATAACTGAGTTTCATTGACTAGTGCAAAACAGGTGAGCTTGATTGTTATTTGTTTCATTAAATTCCACTATATTGATTTAAATATTAAAGTCTAAAACCAATTTCTTTTCAACCAAAATAAAAATTCACATTTAAAAAAAAAAAGAAAAGGTTTATTTAAGATTAATAATTTATAATAATTAAATAGTAATGAATAAAATAAAATTGACAAGCATATGTGAACAAATAACAGAGCGTCTTATAAAAGAAATATATATGTCTTCCTATTTATTTACATATTTTTTGAAAAAAGTGCACAGTAGCAAGGGGTTCCTATTATTATAAAAAGACTAAAAAGAGGGAACTTTTCCTTTTTTTTTTCTTTTTTAATTTATAATTTTTTATATTATATAGTTGCAGGATCCATAAACATATTGCACCCAATCAAAGCTCACCAGCTTCATCCACTTTCTTTCTTGTGCTTTCCCCCTTTTGTGAAAGACCATTATTATTATCATTGTTGCTGTTATTGTTATATAACCAAAGTTTGTATTTTTTATTCATTCCTTGAAGCTTGGTAGTGTCCTTGCTTTCAGCTTCCATATAATTCAACCCCCTTTGTTTTCTGTTCCTCAGAATCAAGGAAAAGGGAACTTAAAAAAAAAATCCAATTTTGTCTCTCCCCCACAAAAAAAGTTTTATTTTTTTCAAACTTATTAAAGACCCTTTTAAATTCTGTAGTCTTTCTGCTACTTTCCTAGTTTGGGTTTGCACCATTCATTGTATTTTGCATTCTCCTATTTTCCTTCTTTCATTTTCTTCTTTCTAAATTGGGTTGAGCATAAGTTAGAAGCTGCAGTAAGTAATTGTAAGAACTTTCCATCTATGAAAGTTGTTATCTTTCAATTTTTCATGGGAATTAGATCTCAGTAGTGGTTCTAGGTTAATCCTTTTGTACCAATTAGGAAATAATACTTTCCTTCATCAATCTCAATTTAGGAGTATTATTCTCTTCAAATTTCCTTTTTGCTTAATTTTAAAACAAAGTGTGTCTTTTTTTTCTAGATTCCTGTAGAGCACTTGTCCTACACATAAAAAAGGGGTATTCTGATTCCTTTGAATTTTAATTTTATTTTTTTAATTAAAAAAAGGTTCTTTGTGGGATTTATCCTTAGTAATGTTGTGGTAAAACCTCCACCTCTGCTTCAAAAGTTCAAAACCCATGTTTGTTTCTCTATAAAGTTTGAATCTTTTCATTGAAATCTTTGAAATTATAGACATAAATTGTGCAATTAATTAGTTGGGTGTGATGAAGTGGGAAGTAGAAGTACTCTCTCCTTCTTCACCTTATGTTCATCATAACAACACAACTCATTGGTTTCTTGGAGATAACAACATCATCAACAACAACAATAATAGGAGCAGCACAAAATGGACCCATGAAGAGAACAAATTGTTTGAGAATGCTCTTGCTTTGCATGATAAGGATACACCAGATAGGTGGCACAGGGTAGCTGAGATGATTCCAGGGAAAACTGTTCTTGATGTGATGAAGCAGTACCATGAATTGTTAGCAGATGTTAGTGATATTGAAAATGGGTTGGTACCAATTCCAGGTTACAGTACCAGCACAACAACAACTACTTCACCTTTTACATTGGATTGGGTCAACAATAGTTGTTCTGGGTATGATGGGTTTAAAGGAATTGGTGCTGCTGCAAAGAGATCTTCAAAAACACCAGAACAAGAGAGGAAGAAAGGTGTGCCTTGGACTGAAGAAGAGCATAAGTAAGCTTATCACTTCTTACCTTCTTTTTTACCTTTTAAGTTTAATTTTAATGATAGAAAGTTTCATAATTGGATACACTTGTAAATGGTAACAAAACATAAGAATTAAATCTAGTAAGGAAAGTAAGCATTGGTGGTTGTATTTTATAGTCTATAATCTCCTTGATATGAATTATATGTATTTGTTAAGATTTAGAATTATAGCTTAGTGCTAGCATTGGGATAGGTTTATTTCATAATGTACTAAAGAGTGACAGTAACTGATGAAAGTGATTGAGTGAGTAATTCTTGTTATTGGTGTTGAGGTTTTTTGAGCTTTGACTGTTGTAGTTAGCATTAATCAAATTCATGTTCTGTTTTTGGTTGTTGGATTGAGACCTGAACATGAAAAGTTGTGTTTGTGCAGATTGTTCCTACTTGGTCTAAAGAAGTATGGCAAAGGAGATTGGAGGAACATTTCGCGCAACTTCGTGATCACTCGGACGCCAACTCAGGTGGCGAGCCATGCTCAGAAGTACTTCATCCGACAACTCTCCGGCGGCAAAGACAAGAGGAGGGCAAGCATCCATGACATAACAACAGTTAATCTCACAGACAACAACAGAACACTTGCTAATCCTTCCTCAGAAGATAGCAGCAAGAGATCCACTTCACCACAACACCATCATTCCATGGTGTTCTCAAATTCAAATCCTATAGGGAAATTCCAATGGAACAATAATATTAATAATGATAATGATGATACTAAGTCAAATTCAGGAGGAGGAGTATCCACTATGAGATTCAACAATGATGATGAAGCTTTTATGTCTCATCATTATGGTGTTAATTCCTCCTATGGTTTTAAGATGCAGGGTCAGAATATGCATAAAAGTGCTCTTAATGAGTCTTCTTACTTAGCACTTCAGACACAAAACATTGCTTTCCAAATGTAGTTGTCCCTTACAACACATTACTATTATATATGGCTGCTTGTATTCAAATTATTTATGCCTAGAACTAGTACTATCTTTTCTTCAGTTATATTATATATAGGAAAAGTCTAAGGGGCCAGCAGCTTTATTGAATTTTGGCCAGCATGTAACCAGCAGAGGAAGGTGAGATATATATATATATATATATAGAGAGAGAGAGAGAAAGAGAGAGAGAGAGAGTAAAATAGTGCTTGTGCGATTTTCCTTCCTAGTTTTATGTGAATATATTTACATTAGATTACTGCATAATTCTTATCATGGATTTGAAGTCTATTTAAAAAGAGAGAGATGAAAATAGGGAAAATGTTTTTTGTTTTAAGACACTTCTTAGGCATAAGTTTTAAGTGTGATTTAAGGAAGGCGCATATAGTTATTGTTTTTTCAATCACTTCTAAAACTTCACTAGTTGAGTGATTCATAGCAGGATAAAAAGTACTGTGTACACGTTACAAAAAATCATTAACTCAGTTTTTATGTATGAGTGATTTAATGTATATTTTGTATTTTAATATATATTATATATTAATGGTTGATTTGATGGTTAATTTTTAGTGTAGGTTTAATAAAATTGTACTATGATACCTTAGCAATTGTTCTCCAAAGATAAGATGTACAAGTAGGATTCATTAGGTAATTAACAAATTAATTAGTTAATTTTTAAGGATTTAGTTAAAGAGAGTTTTATTTGTAATTTTTTAAGTGTAATAGTGTACAATAGACACTGAAATAGTGAAATCTAAGCCCAAATAAAGCATCATAGTCTTTTTATTATTTTTATTATTATGTGATTCTATATGTACGGAGCCTCTATGTATTAAAACATAATTTTAAATGTTTCACTACTCTTATTTTGATTGGCCAAATTCTTTGAACCCACTTGTGGAGACAACCTAAGCTTTACTTCACTAAAAAAATAACTCTTTAGCCTATTAACTTGCCATTAATTATAAATTACCTTTCTTACTTTAAATAATGTATAATTTAGTAGGTTCAAATTGTCACAAAAAAAAATTAGTAGTTTCAAATAAATTACATTTAATGTAATGATTATTTTTTATTATAAATATTTTACTTAAGAACAAATGACTGATCACAATTTGGTTGTCTAACTTCTTGATACATATGTCTTTATCCTTTTCTAAATTAAATTAACCACTTTATGTTAGTGTATTCCTTATTAGTAGTAATGAAATGAGAGGAACGCATTCGTTATCATTGATTCATTATATATATATATAAGTGTAACATTTAAAAATTGAGAAAAAATTTAGGGTAACGAACACACTCTATTTTTCATATGAATTTTATATGCCAATATTTTTATGAAAATTTGAATTTGAGATTCTCTTTTTTGGGTGAGAACCACATATCATTTTGCTTTTCTTTGAAAGGGAGAATAAGTATCTTCCTCTCTTCCTTCCTTCCACAGAGAGTGCTTTGTGGACCTCATCATAATTGAAAATATCAAATTAAATAATTAATGAAGTTGCTAATACAGTTCTGATTAAATTTAGACTATAATTAATAACTTGATTCTTATTAATATATTAGTACTAATGTCATGGTCAATTACCACTTATTCTTTATGATTAAACTTGAAAAAGTGGTAAGGATCTAAAAATCAGTGAGTGTGCTCTCTTTCTCATATTCCACATTGGACACGGTTGCAACACTCTTACTAGTTACTACCCTTTTCCCTTGGGAGAATCTATAAATTAAGAGCAGTTTTATTTTATTTTTATAAATGAAAAAGTCTAAGGAGCCAACAGTTTTATTAAATTTTGGCCAACATGTAATCAGTAGAGAAATGTGAGTCATTGGATGAAATCTCATACCAATCTCACACCATCAAATCATCATTAATGACTAGTTGATAGCTAACAATCACAAAAATTGCTGGCCCTAGCATTGCTCTTTATAAATTATCACTTAAAGTTAAAGATCAATAAGTTAGTAAACGTGTTACACCATTTTGACTCTAGCATTTTTTTTAATATTAATTGATTCAGAATCGATTACGACATATGTAGAAACCAACAAAAGTTAAAATATAAGTTAGAGTCTAGGATAGATTTAACTCCCAAATTTTAAGGTATATTTTAGTTTTTAACTTTTAAAAATATATAAAAGATTCTAAGAATACGTTTGATTTATTTGTGTTTTTATTTTTTAAATTTTATAAAAAAATAAAAATGATAAATTTTATTTTCTCTTTTTATCTCTTATTTTTATTTTTTTTATAAAATCTAAAAAACAAAAAATATTAAAAATAAAAACAAAAAATAAAAACGCAAATCAAATGCGACTATTTTTTTATATTGGAATTTGGAACAAATTGTGTGATGTGCTCCAATGTTTTAGTGTATGTGAGTTTTACTCTTGTATAAAATGTTTTAAAAAATACAAAACGTGGATTTTAATTTGTATGTAAAAATAATTTTTAAATTTGTTAAATACAAAACGGCAATACCGTTTTTATTTAAAAATAAAAAATATATATTTTTCATAAAATGACAGAACCGTTTTGCATGGGATAAATTTTTTTAAATTGAAAATATATAGGAAAATGTCATTGGCATTTTGATGTTTTTATTTTTTTAATTAAAAAAATTTAAAAATAACGATGACGTTTTGTTTATTCTCACAAGGACTGTTAAATATAATTTTTTAGACATTTTAATGGATTACACCAATACAGACCCAATATTAAAAGAAAAAAGTTCACCAAATGCATCCTAAGTTTTAAAAGCAAGGTTTGATTCATTTGTATTTTAATTTTTATCTTTTAATATTTTCTATTTTAAAATTTTTGTTAAGAAAAAAAACAACGAAAACAATAAAATTATTTTTGTTTTAGAGAAAATAAATGTATTATATCTCTCTGGAATACACTACTTTGACGGTTTGACCTCTAAAGCTTGATAAGTTTATATTATTAATTTTAACAATTGATTATTAAAATAAGTTCAAGTGGTCAATTTGCAAATTTGAAGAAGGTGGGGAAATTGATTGGTATATAAAGTGCACCTATTATTATGTGCATTTGATTAGAGATGCATAAATCATCACTTAATATTAGCTTTCCTTCTTTCTATGAACGAATTAAATTATGATTGTATATATGATTAGATTATTTCTATTTTATTTTACTCACTTCAGGACAAAGTATGAATGATTGAATATTGGACGGTTCAGCTTAGTGGACTTCATAGTAAAATTATGCAAGAACATGAAGTTGGAAATTTTCAGGAGCAATAAACTATTAAAAATGTCTCTAAATTATTAAATTGTTTTATAAAAGTATCATTTAAATTTGTTAACTAGACAAATTTTTTAAAATATTTTAAAATACAATAAAAGTACTTAATTATTAAATATATAACTCTCATAAAGGACTTGAATTTTGATATGATTTTTTATAACATATTTATAAAAATAAAATATTTTTATGTTTAAAATTTAATAATTTTACGCTAAATAGATTTTTTTACAAGTCTTTTTTTTGTCAATAGTAAAAAATATTTTTAAAAAATTAACAAAAATTTAGAGATTGAATTTCAGTTTGACTTTTTGCATATATTTTTTTAAATAATTATCCAAATATTCTTAAAAAAATTAAATACACAAGTAATTTGTCAAATATAAAACTCATTTGCTATTTATAAAAATGGTACTTTTTGTTATTTTTATCATATTTAAAAAAATTATGAAAGTATTTTATCATTAATAAATTTTAAAAATACTTAGTTCGGTAGTTTAATAATTCAAGAATGTTTTTTTTATAGGTTACTCTATTTTAAATTTATTGAAACCAATGTCTTACTTTCTACTACAGTTTCACTTTTATTTATTTTCCTGTTGAACGATGTTTATGATACACAAGGTGCATGACGCATTAACCAACAACAAAAATTGCCACAATTAATCTTTGGAAAGAAAAAGAAAAAGAAAAAGAAAAATTGTAAACCTTTATGAAAGTAATAGAGTACTTTCACTTTTTTTTTTGTGCTAACTTTATTGTCAATTATTTCAATGAAATTCCAAAAATAATTTGTTCAATTTTTAAGATGGCCCTTTGTTTTTATCCCTTTGCAACTTGGCTAAAAAAATATCTTGTATATGCAAACCCTAATTCAAATAAAAACAAACACATTGCATGGCGGTATCTGCCACATGGGCCTCCAAGTCGGTTTTCAATTTTTCTTTTTTCATGTACTATGTGACAAGACCAACCACCATCCTTTTCAATTTGAAAGTGTCACCTTTTATTTATTTATTTATTTTTTCTTTGCAAGTGGAATTAAAAAGTAGCTTGGACACTTTATTCCTCATTTCCATCAACACTTAGCACCATTTCTAACCACATTGTTTGTAGTAACTACAATACAATTTTCTTTTTGGTGTATGATGGAGGATTAAGCATCTAATTAAATAATATAGAATAAGTATTTTAGTGGAGAATCAAACAGTTACAAGCATAATTACATGCTACCTAAGATATTGTGAATCATATTAGCCTTATGTGTTTAGTTCTTGTCCTAAAACAGAAAAGAAAGATATATTCGGATAGTAGAGATGCCTCTTTAGTTTTTCTTTTTTTTTCATAAATTAATTTAAAACTCTTCATCAAAACATGTTCTTAGGTAGTATGTGGTGGAAAAACAGAGACAGAAAGACTGAGACTGAGAGACAGAGACTGAAATAAATCTCAATATTTTGTTTAGTGTAAAATGGGAGACATAAATTAAAACAAGAATAAAACTCTAATTTAATTTGAGCAAAGGGTAAAATTGAAATTAATTAATTGAAATGAGAGTATTTTAAGTATAAAATGTTATTAAAGTTTCAGTCTCTGTCTCTAAAAATTTCAGTCTCCTGTGTCTCCATTTTTTTTAAGGTACTGAAATACTAAAATTTTAATACCAGTCTCTAAGTCAACAAACATGATACTGAATCTCAGTCTTTCAGTCTCTGTCTCAGTACTTCAAAACAAACACTACCTAAATGTCTTTCTACCTTAAAAGTACAAAAATTATAACTTAGATGATTTTAAGTTTTCATTTTCATCTTTTTTTTTTTTTCTGAATACATTGTTTTTTTCAAACGTTTCGATCTCAGTCAGATTAGAACGAATTGAAGTTCAAACCAAAGTGCCAAAAGGAGTTTGATGAACCCAAAAGCATCTCCTTACACTAAATTAAGACAAGCTTTTTGCCCTTAATCAAAGTTTAGTCCTACCAAAAAAAAAAGAAGGTTAAAAAATAAAAATTTGGTAACAAAGCTCATGTCCTTTTCATGGGGGGTCAACAAAGCTCAAAGACCTTGCAACTAGCATTTTGATCACAAAGTCCTTTTTTCTAAAGTGGCTATGAGAGAAGTGGGTAGGATTCTCACTATGCTTTCAAATTGTCCTAGAATCTAAGGCATGGTGTTATTTTATTATTAGAACTTATGTTACACATTGATAAGGAACTTGAAGAGGACGGAAAGCTGGTGCATCAAATCTCAATTTCATTGGTTAATGCAATTTGCATCTTAAAAAGATATCATATATCCCCATAATGGGAATAAACCAGAATATTGAGCATTGAGGAACAGAGTTCATGATTAGGAGTCTAGTGATTGTGGACAAATAGAAGGGTAAAAGATGGTGTCTTCTCAATAAGATTATGAGATCTACCAAGTTGAGTATGAATTGAAATTTCCCATGTGAAATATTTTAATGTGTTCATTTGCATATGACATGGGACCCAGGGTTGAACAAAGTCTTGTGTGTAAAGGACATTCTTTTTCTCCTAATCATTCCTTTATGTAACTCAATTAGTATTATTAATTTTTTTTAAATACTAAATTCTAAATCCCTTTTCTCTATTTTTGAGAAAAATACACTCATTTTTTTTTAAATTTAAGTAATAGTATATTTAGTAACTAAAAAATTTAGATATAAATCTAAATTTGATATAATATTTCAAAATAGAAACTCTGAATAAAAAAACATTTTTTGATTCAAAATAGATACATGCTAGTGTTGAATTTTCTCAAACCCTATCAAAAGCAGAAGATACCATACTAAAGTAAATCATCCCAAATTTCATTTTAGTGCATTACACCCAAATGAATCCATTTCAAAAATAAATCCTAACATTTATTACCTCTTGTATCTTATATAGAACATAAGACTAAATATTTTTCTACACATAACACTAAATCAATTCTACCCAAAATATTCCTCTAAACATAACACTAAATATTCTTTTCTCATGTTGATACAAACTTACTTTTATCCAAAATTAATTCTATAAAATCACTCTCATTCAAATTCTAGTTTAATAAATGACAATCCAAACACACACTCAAGGTCACCTGAACAAGAAGAGGGAAACACAGTAAATTTGAACATTTACCATACCTTAAAAAGAAAGTCATTGTAATTTGTCATCAATTTTAACTTCAACTGGTTGATCAAACTGTTCAACTTTTTGAATAAAGTCACTAATAGTTGGCACTTGTAATCAAGATCCCAACCAGAAACAAGAGCATTATTTTCTCCATCAGCCATAGGCCATACTGCCATAGCCCTAAGAACAAGGGTCACCTAGCTATCAGAGTAGCCACTATAGACATTTTGTCAGCATCTACCTTAGACACTACACCAGTGGAAAAAGGAATAATGCCATGTATATAAGAATATTCACATATTGCTACTCTGTCAGAGTTCCAATTATAGAAGACTTAGCATGTGGATCTACTTTAAAATTAAAAAAAAAATAAAAATAAATAAAATGCAACATTCCTTAACCTTATTATATAACGGTAAGCTAATAATACATAACCCTAATATGTCAGAACAAAGGGCTGAAAATAAGTCAGAACACTACAACCAAATGTATATGTTTCACTTGTGAATTCCAATGTTTTAAATTTTTAGAAAATGTTCAAGTATTCCAAAAATACTAATATTTCAGTGATTTTAGTTGTTGATTTCAATCATAAAATTTATATTGAAATTAATTGCTAAAATCATTGAAATACCAATATTCTTGAAATACTTGAAACTCGTTCTAGCTTTTAACAAGAATTAAGAAGAACTCATACCTGATAATAAAAACATATTCTTCATCTTTCAAACGGAAATGCAACAGCAAATCAATATTGAAAACTAAGATCATCAGGATGAGTAAGGGGAATTCTTGGTGGAAGAAAAATCTTCCAAGGATCATTTGCACTTTCTACTAACAAAACAAGAACAAAGGATTTTCAAACTGCTTCACAATGAAGAGGCCATAGCATATGAAAGACAACCATCTTATATTATTAATATCTCAATTTATTATGATCTGTTTAAAGACCTCATAAGCTCTATAATAATTTCTCCCCATCTGAACTGAAGTATTGAACCAAGGGGACCAATTATAATACATTGATAATATGGATTAACTAATTAATATTCCCTATGGAGCACCAATACCATTCACTATTACAGAGTCCCTGCTATATCTTTGGTGTACTTAAGCAATTATGTAAATTCTCCTATTTATATGTCAGGCCGAAACCAAGAGGAAACAAGGGTTCTTGTGAACTAACTCTATTGGTTGGTTGATCGAGCTGTTCGACACTTCGAATCCAAGTCACTGGTAATTGACCCTTGAAGTCATGATCGCCAAAGATAACGTCCGCGATTCCCAGTGCTTCGGAACCAGGCAACCAAGCAGCAACAAGTGCATCTATCTTTTCCAACAACTGTGGCTCTAAGAGTAAGGGTCTCCCGGATATCAGAATAACCAATGTTGGGATTTGTTCAGCAACTAAGCTTATAATGTCAGGTCCATTGAAGGGGATTTTAAGCTCAGAATTGTCACCCAAGGACTCTGCATAAGGAGGTTCACCAACAGCTACAATTGCAAATGAGAACTCACTACTGTTTATGGTGTCTTTCGATGGGACCTTCTCGTAAATAACTTCAGTTTCAGCTCCCACTGTTGCCTTTACAGCATCCAAGATTGTCGTCCCTAAAACGGTCGGTGTATAAGACATTTGTAACATAAGAACGTAATCATATGTATAAATCAATCTTAACTGCTATCATAAGTATGAGTATAGGACAATCCCTACTAGAAAACTAATATTGAAACTTGGGAATAGATGGAGTAAATGAATTTCTAGATTTATTAGTTAATGAAGCAGTGAGCAAAGTAGTACTTCAGTATTGTTGAGAAGGCAACAAAGGTTCTCAGTTTTTCAGAGGAAACAAAATATGTCGAGAAAGCAACGAAATCATTGGCTTACCAATGGTAATCCTCCCACTACATCCATACCAAGTTTTTGTCCAACCTCCACACTGAAATCCAAGATCATCGGCATGAGTCCCAGCAACAAGGATTCTCTTTGCTTTCCTATCCAATGGAAGAAAGGGTTTGCTAATATCTTTTCCATTTTTCAACAGAACCAAGGACTTTCGAACTGCTTCGCGTGCTAGATCTCTATGTTGCTAAACAATGAGGGTAAACAGAGTTAGAACTAATTTTCTAACTATTGCTCACTTGACTTTATTTAAATATAGACATAGTTAAGCAGCAATAGTTTACACAATTACCTACAATGATGTCGATATTTGAATCATGAAATAAAAATCAACTTAGAAAGGGTCAAAGAGATTATTTTCTTACCTTGCATCCAACCGTATCTAGCAAAGATCTGTCACTAAAAGGAAATTCAAAAAGACCAGCGGCGAACTTCACTCTCAAAATTCGCTCAACAGCATCATCAATTCTGCTTATTGGTACTTCCCCCGATTTAACAAGAGAGGTCAAATCTTCAATGAATGGTTCAAATTGTAAACCCACCATTACCTGTATGTAATCTTAAATAAATGAACAAATTAAAAAAGTTCTAGTAAAAAATTCCACTTGTTGAAGATCTATACCATGTCAATTCCAGCATTGACAGCAGATTTAATGCAGTAGGGATAATTTGATCCATGAGGATGGCAAAGACGATCAAGTCCCTCCCAGTCAGAAATCAAAAAGCCCTATATAACAGCAGCAGTATAGTTAAAATAAAAGTGCTATAATCAAACGAAGAAACAAAATAAAAGGCAAAAAAAATTGTACTGATATATGGAGGCTCATAAAACCATTTTATACCCCTTTATGCAAGATCCATTGGGCATTGAAGTGTGAACAACAGTTTATCTTTCATGAGAAGTATAAGGATTGCAAGGATTGAACTCCTGGCAACTTAGACATATATACAGGTTTTGTTATAAAGGACCAACTTTCAAATTCTCAGTGTAAGACATATAAATGGTTTTATTAACATGCCTCTTCACATCAAAGACCTTTGAATTTGAATGATAGATTATGTGCTAACCCATTTCTTAAGATCAATTGGTCTAAAAATTCAACCTATATCTAGAAAATGTGGGAGGCAAGAATCGAATTATTTGATCAATTGGTCAAAGAAACCTTGATACCATGTCAAAAACCAACTCTCCTTGGAGAGGCCCGCGAACGATTTTATATCCCAATGAGTCCACATGTGCAACTTCAATCTAAGCATGGATTAAATTCCTAACCACTTAGTTGATGAAATTTCAACAAAGCTTGATTGTTAGGTGGGGGCTTTTAAATGATTTTCTTATCTATAATCTATTAATGGAAATAAGATAACAATAAGGGTCCCTGTGTTTTGAATAAGAAAAATGAGAAACGATTTCTACATTTACCAAATAACTGCAGATGTGTAACATTAGTAGTTATAATGAGAATATTGTGAGTTGTTTTACCTTAAAACCTAGCCTTTCTTTCAAGATTTTAGTCAAAAGAAAACGGTCAGCATGGAGTTTGCGCCCATTCCAGCTAGAATAAGATGCCATAACCGTTGAAACTCCCTGGGAAATGCAGTCTAAGTAAGGTGCCATGTGGATTCTCTCTAATTCTTCATATGATAATATAGTATTTCCCTCGTTTTCACCTTTAGAAGTACCGCCATCTCCGACAAAATGCTTGGCACATGCAACAACGTTGTTCCTGAAGAATAAATTGTACATAACATGAACAACTTGACATAAAAAGTAATGGTCAGTTCATGACATGAGAAAATTGAATAAATTAAAAAAAATATACAAATTGGATAAGCTGTTACAAAATATCATTAGCTTGAAACTTTTGTAGTTTTTCCTAGTACAGTAGTATGGTGGTACCTTCCAGCTACAAAAGGGTATCCATGTTCATGTCCTTCAGGTGGCTTGCCCTGCAAACCCGAAACGATGGAAGTCATCTTTCTGACTATTTCGGTGTCTTCACCATAACTCTCATAGCATCTTCCCCATCTAGGATCTTTGCAGACCTGTATATTTAACCAAGTGCCTTTTAATGAAAATAAAAATAAAAGAAAGATGCAAGAGTTAATATATTTTACTTCTTTTATCTGCTGTTTGAAACATGTAAATCAGTGCACCGTAGCAATGCAAATTTGCAAAAGCATAATACATCTATGCATAGAATGGCTAGTGGAATGCAGTGCCTTACTGCCACACAAGGAGCAAAGGTATAGTGAGCTCCACTTGCTCTAACTTCAAGTGCTGTAGCGGCTCCAATTCTTTCAGCTATATCAGCATCTCTACAAGAATTCCACCAGTTAAAATCCGAAATTGATTTCAGGGGGATTCTACATCTAATGTAATGTTTCCTCCCAGCTAAGATCCCTATATTGTAAAACTCCTAAAAGCGGTTTATAGGGTTTTGACTACAAAATTTTTAAACCAAGGGAACCTGGTTGTTGAAAAAAACTTTGTACAATGGAGGGGCTAATTAGAAAGTTTAGACTATTAGAACCTAATTGAAAATTTGTATTCAATGTAGAGACCTAATCACACTCTTCCATTGTAGGGATCTAAATGAATGTGTAACTGAGTATTTGTTTACAAATTACAACTATTGAACTTTGTATCACTTTATCAGCTCAATATCACATTTATATTTTGTATGAATGAACATTGTTGAACAGCATTTTAATCCACATTATCAACATATCAAGAAGCTTTCAAAACAATATCTTTTAGCACATTCCCATCTCTCCAGTATAAGAAATACGATTATTAGTGTCGGCTACTGTTGACTAAACATATTTAAAATGACAGACTAACATGCAGTCCTGTCAAATGAAACCCCGGATCAATTGTTCTTTTCTCATAATTATGCATTGTTTTCTCAAAAATAGTCAAACAATAAAACCACATAATTACTTCATGCCATACTGCTTTACTCTTTAACCACTGCCCAATGTAAAAGTATTAAATTCATATGCTAATTGAGTTCTAAAGGACAGGAAAAGTGCATACAAACCTAGTAGCTCCGAGGCCAACATTGTGAGGAAATATGGTTGCACCGTAAACATTATTATTACCATGAACTGCATCAAGCCCGTAGATGATTGGTATTCCAAGCCTTGACTTGAGAGCCGATTTTTGAAAGCCATCAATCATATCAGCCCAATCCGATGAACGAGCATTTTCAAAAGGTATGCTGCCTCCAGAATTAAGTATGCTGCCTATAAATGAACATGTAGTCAAATGCCAACAAAGGATCAAGTCCAAAACACCACAAGCACACACGGGGACATCAAAGTTCCCATTTCTAAGACCAGCTCTCAATTTGGGGTACACTGAAATCAATTCAACTCCCAACTAGCCCAGAGCTAGCAGAAGATGTAAGCACAAAGATACACACATCAAATTTCCTTTTTATCTTTTTATGCAAGAAACCTTCTCAATTGAGGTCCCTCAAACTTGTTCAAAAAGTTCAAAGCTTGCACAAATGGACCGATAAATATACACACAGACATCAAAATTCTCATTATTTATGAAGCTTTTTTTAATTGGGGTCCCTGAAACTTCTTCCATTTTCCAACTTCAAAGCTTATGAAAGAAAAAAAAAAAGGAGGGCTAAAACTTACATACACGTAGAGATCAAGGTTCTGACTTTTAAGGCACACATTCAATTGGGTAATTCAAGTCAAAATCATTTCAACTTCCAACAAGTTCATTGCTACTTTGTCAACAACACCGAATACAAAGTCACAAACGTATACTGAAGATGATAGTTAAAATATGGACACATGATATGTCAAGCAATTTAGTCATCTATGTCAAACCATCCTACAGTTCTCAATTATCGTCTTCACTAGAAAAGTTTGAGCCATAAAGTACACAAAGACAAAGAAGCAACATCAGCCAGATATGGTCGGTTACATGGATCAAACGACAACATTGTGCAATCCTGTTATGTATCATGTCTATAGAGTACACATAAACAACGATTCATAATTTAGGGGATTAATTACATTTTCCACCCAAAACATACACAAGGTAGGAAAACATGAAAGCACACACTTGAGTGACACACTCAAAGTCAATTGAGGAAGGGGTAAGTAAGAAAGTACCAATGGAGAAATGTGAGAGGGCAAAAGGGGTAGCAAAACTACGCTCGATCTGAGTCATCTGACCAATCTTCTCCTGCAGAGTCATCCGGGAAAGAAGGTCCTTGACGCGCGCTTCAATGGGCGCCTTTGGATTTTTGTACAAACAATCATCCTCCATGGCTTTTGTTTCTTGATTGGATGAATATCAATTCAATTTGAGTTAGTTAGAGCTGAAAGAATCGAATAGAAGTTCGGTTAACAGAAAAAAAAAAAAGACAAAAAGAGGGTAGGTAGGTGGTAGTTGCGGATAACGTTGATAGTTGTTCCGTTTTCAGCAAACATCTGCAGTCTGCACTTCCTTAATTATAGTGCAAAAAATTGTGCCCTCCAATCATTTATTCCATCGCCACAAAAATGCTTTGAAAAGTTTTAAATATTTGATAAAAGTACTCGGACTATCGGACAAGAACATACTATAAAGCAGACACAAGGAGCTTGTTTCAACTGAGTATCTAAAATTTTTTTTAAATATATTTTTTAAAAAAATTTATAAAAAAATAAAAATAATTTTATATTTGAATATTTTATATAAATTTTTATTTTTATTTATCAATTATATTTGGATATAATCATATAAAAGTATTTTTTATTTATTTATTACGTGAAAAAAAATTTTAAAAAAATAGATGTAAATTGAAGTTTTTCAAAAATAATATTTTTTTATTTTTAAATGCTTTTAGTTTTACTATTAGAAATTTATCAAACATCCTAATTTTTTTTTTCATTAAAAGAAAATCTTATTTTATCAACTTAATAATGCACAAACAAATACTTAATTGAGTGGTTAGATATATTACCTCTTAATATTTTATTTTCTTATTTTTGAAAGAAATTTAAAAATATAAAATATTAAAAATATTAACACAAATCAAATGCATACTTAATTAATCTAAAAGATGTTGAATTATTTTGAACTAAGTTTTTCATATAGATTAGGAATGCAAACTTGGATTTTAATCCTATAAATAATGGTCATATGATATATTGCTAATGTATATATATAAATTCAAATTAGTTCTTATGATTTAATGTGAGTTATTTTAGTTCTTAAAATGAAAAAAAAATAAAAATTACTTATTTCACTTATTTTCACAAAATAACAAAATTATCTACGTAGTTACTGAATTTACTTTCAAAATAATTGTAAGCTTTACAATGTTAAAAATTTTCTTAATAGTTTTATAAATATCCACTTTTTATTTTTTTAAAGAAATCATTGTGAAAATCATTTTTTGGGTCTACTTACAAAGTTCCTTGACAACTTGAGGGACTCATTGGCTAATATGCTTAGTTCTAGCTGCTAAGTGTAAGTAGAAGACTAGAAGGTAACTAATTATCAAGTTAGTTCTCTACATATATAAGTTAAGGGTCGTTATACCGTAAAGATGTAAATCCATAAAGATTTATAAATATTCTTCTTCAGATAACAATAACGTGATACGTGTATACATGTCTATTTTTGAAGAAGCATGTCACGTTAGGAGCCACTAGTCCTTTTAACTTGAATAGCCGATCAGTGTTACATTAATATAGTATGGAGATGTGGCCGCTGTTTAGATGTGTTTATTGTAGATATTTTTAATTTTACGAAAATGGAGGTATTTTTTATTATGTGCCTCTAAACGTACATATCCACCCTAAAGTTTACCTTTTACAGCAACATGTATTTAATTCTTTTTTTAAATGTCCAAAAAAAATTCCCACTTTTCATTTTAGTAGATTTACAACATTTCAAAATACCAAAAATAAAAAATTTATTAAAAAATATTTATAAAAGGAAATTATATTTCTTTAATTTATAACGCGCTAATATTTTTAAATTAGGTTTAAGCCTTATTTAAATTATATTAGTCGTTGATATTTAAATTTTATGAAACTTTTAAAATAAATTTTTTATATAAAAATATTTATAAAAAAAAGTAGATAACTAATTTTTTTTTAAAAGCCATTTGAAAATAAGGAGAGTCTTATCATTAGAATTAGAGACGAATCTATATATATTGTAGAAAGAGCAACTTACCTCACTACAATTTGAAATTTTTTTTGGAAAAGTCTAAGGGTAAAAAATTTTATTGAATTTTAGCCAGCATGTAACTAGTAGAAAAATGTGAGCCATTGAATGAAATCTCACACCAATCTCACACCATTAAATTATCATTGATGGCTATTTGATGACTACTAATCACAAAGTTGTTGGCCCCCTAACATTTCTCAATTTTTTTAGTAGTATATAATAATAATATTTATTTGTCTTCATTAAATTATTGAATTTGACCCCACAATAATTTTTTACTCAATTTTTGATACTTAATAGTCAGTTTAAGAATTTCATATTAGATGTTTATTAAAATGATCAATTCTCAATTTAAATAAGATTAGTATTCTTTCTTAAAAATGAACTCGATCAAAAGATATTATTTTTCTTTTTATAAAATTAGTTTTAATTTTTTCTGTAACAACTATATTAATTGAAAAAATATTTTTAACTATGAATATTATTGAGAGTTGGCTTTTGATTATATAAGAAGTGAATTTTTAAATAATTATTTAGTGATATTGTATATATAAAGAGACATTTCAATTGTATTACTTAAAAAAAAGATTACTCAATTTTTTTAAAAATATAAAACCTAAAAAATAGAATTATAAATTATATATTATTATTTAAATCATTATTTTAGTATTTTAATTTGTAAATTATATATTTTGAAGACTAATCATATTTTACAATAATAAAATATAATTATAACAATAATTATGCTATATGTACATAAAAAGTAACTACCCATATAGAATATATATTGAAATACAAAATACATATTGAAAATTAATTAAACACTAAATATATTTATACACAAATACATAATGGTTAATAAACAATTTTATAGTTGATTTTTATGCAATATAATATTTTTATTATAAAAATTTATCTTGTGTCCTAAAGATACATATTAAGATTACAAATTGAGAATATTTTTATTAAAAATACAAAAAATTTAAGTTTTTAATATATTTATTTTGTAATTATTAATAATAACTATCTTTGTTTCAATTACTCTATCTCATTGGGCCGCAACATTAATAATAACAATTAAAAGCTAATTAGGTGTTTAATACATTAGATCAATGTTTGTCATCATCAATTGAGTTAGTTAATTAGACAAATTGAGTTAGTTAATTTCTTAACTCAACAATTTTCGTTAAAAATTATTTTTATATTTTACTATTAATTTTCTAATATCAATATATATTATTTTAATATTAAATAAAAAAATTTTGGTAAGATTACTTTTCGATATCAATATATATTAATTATTAGGACAATTCACAGTTGATAAGTCAAGGGAGAAAGAAATTTACAGAAATCCGCTAAACCAAAATCTGCTTCATGAATCAATCAAACCACGTTTATATGTAGTTTGAATCAGTTCATTCGAACTCTATTCACACATAATTCGAATCATGTTGATTCGAATTATACACAAACGCATACACACTAATTTGAATCAACCTAATTTAAATTACACCCACAGTAATTCGAATCAGGGTAATTGAATTACACTCACACACTGAAAAGCTAACAAAATATTTAATTACGAGACTTTTTTAAAATATTAATGAGCTATCAATTCGAATTTTATACAATACTCGTTTGCCCATTTATAATAGCTCATGAATATTTTTTTATAAAATTTTTTAATAGATTTATTTAAATTATACCACAAAAAATATTTTATTCTATACAAAATAATTTTAAAAAATGGCTTAAAAGATGTTAGGAATACTATAAAAATTTGTAATGTCCTAATAACTTAGGACATTAAAGAAATACTTTACATAGTCAATAATAATTTAAAAATTTTAAAAAAATAGTTATAACCAATATTTACCAAAATTACTAGAATATTACAAACTTTTATAGTACTCCTAACATTTCTTAAGCCTTTTTTTTAAATTATTTTGCATAGAAAATGACTTAAAATGGCTTAAAATGCCCTTTGTTCTATACAAAACAATTTAAAAAAATAACTTAAAAAATATTAGAAATACTATAAAAGTTTGTAATGTTCTAGTATAAAAGTTTGCAAGGTGTATTAGAATAAATGGTATTTTAAGCCATTCTAAGCCCTTTTTTATGGAAAACAATTTAAAAAAATGACTTAAAAAATGTTAGGATCGGAGTACTATAAAAGTTTGTAATATTCTAATAATTTAGGTAAATACTGGTTCATAACTATATTTTTTTAATTTCTAAATTATTATTGACTATGTAGAGTATTTCTTTAATGTCCTAAGTCATTAGGACATTACAAATTTTTTTATTTTTAAATTATTAATTTTTTAAATCAATTATTAATTTCTTAATAAAAATTGGGCAGAATTAAGAGTAATTCGAATTACTATGTGCTTGTGCAGCGTGTGTGAGTGTAATTTGCAACGTGTGTAAGTGTAATTCGAATCACCCTGATTCGAATTACTGTGGATGTAATTCGAATCAAGTTGATTTGAATTAATGTGTGTGTGCGTTTGTGTATAATTTGAATCAACATGATTCAAATTATGTGTGAATAGAGTTCGAATGAACCTGATTCGAACTACATATAAACGTGATTTGGTTGATTCATGAAGCAGATTTTGGTTTGACGGATTTTTTGTAAATAAATCCACCCCCTTGGCTTAATTGAGTGTTTTGCGCTAATTATTATATATATTAACAATGGTAAGATTTTTTTATTTAATATTAAATAATATATATTGATATTGAAAAAATTAATAATAAAATATAAAAATAATTTTTTGCTAAAGAGTATTTTTGTAAAAAATTATTTATTTTTTCTTAAAAAATAGATAAATTTAATATTAGTTAACAGAAAAAAATTAAAATAGATTAAAGAGGTGGTTTTTTAAAAGTTATAAGAGAAGAAAATGTACATTTTATAAATAAAAAGAATGAGAATATCATTTTAATATTTCTTAGAAAAAGATAGTGGAATTTTCTGTTATTTATTTTCAAATATTTTTTTAATAATTTTTATATATGTGGTTATTTTTATTAATTATTAGTGATAATGATTCTTAATAAGATAAATAAAACTTTGATAAGTTTTTATTGAAATTTTATTTTTTCGATGCGTATTTTAGATCAAAATAAAAAAAAGTTATTTTAGTCAATTATATAATTCTCTCACTGAATTAACATAATATTAGT
>NC_029772.3:5049454-5060490 GCF_000817695.3 Arachis duranensis
TACTGAATATTCATATTGGCAAAACACCTATGTAATTCACCTCAAAGTTTATAATTAAAATAACACTAAAAAAATCTACAAAACATATATATAAGTCAAATTATTTTACCTAAGAAGATGGTATAACATCTGTGCTAAACAATTCTTTTGTTGTTCAAAATATTTAAAGAAAATTATTGTTATAAGGAGAGTTGAGTTTCGGGTTTATACTGTCCCCAATTTTTTTACCTCTTGTTACTAGGGGTGAGCACGGGTCAGTTTGGTTCGGGTTCATGGTAAAATTAGAATCGAACCGATCAAAAAGTAATTAGTTTGGTTTGGTTTGAATTTGCGTTTTTTTGTGCTTGTACCCGAACCAAACCAAACCGATTAAGAGCGGATTGGTTCGGTTCGGGTAACGGATACCCGATGACTTTGAAATTCATAAAAAAAAAACTAAATTGGCAAATTTTTATCTTAAAAATTCAAGAAATACAATAAACATGTAACATCAACAGAAATAATGCAAACATATTAAATACGAAATACATTAAAAACTAAACTCATCAAAATCCAAACATATTAATAGTAAATAATCTTGTCTAATGAAAATATAAAAGTGCAATAGAAATATTAGAAGTTAAATACAAAAGTCTAGTGAATAATCTTTGAAAGAAGCTAAAACCAAAACACATTAAAATCTAAACATTAGTGAGATAGGATTAGCGTTATGAGTTAGAAAACACATAAAAAGTCATATATATATATGATCGGGTATACGGGTTGGTTCGGGTTCCGCACCCCCAAAACCGATACCCGAACCAATCATCAGCAAATATCATTGGTTTGGTTCGGGTTGGACTTGATTACCCGTCGGTTCTAGAACCAATTTGATTGGTTTGGTTCGGGTTCGGGTGGGTAATCGGTTACCCGCTACCCGTGCTCACCCCTAATGCTTTAATAATTCTAGATCGATGAAACTTAAAGTGGCCTTAGATAGATCAGAGACTAAATTTGCTAAGGTAGAGGTACTCTGTTCATAATTCTTAGGGGTGAGCACGGGTCGGTTTGGTTCGGGTTCAAAATAAAATTAGAACCGAACCGATCAAAAGATAATTGGTTCGGTTTGGTTCAGATTTGCATTTTTTTATGTTTGTATCCGAACCAAACCAAACCGATTAAAAGTGGATTGGTTCGGTTCGGGTAGCGGGTACCCGATGACTTTGAAATTCATAAAAAAAAATAACAAATTTTTATGTTAAAAACTCAACAAATAAAATAAACATGTAACATCAACAAAAATAATACAAACATATTAAACACTAAATACATTAAAAATTAAACTCATCAAAATCCAAACATATTAATAGTAAATAATCTTGTCTAATGAAAATATAAAAGTGCAATAGAAATATTAGAAGTTAAATACAAAAGTCTAGTGAATAATCTTTGAAAGAAGCTAAAACCAAAACACATTAAAATCTAAACATTAGTGAGATAGGATTAGCGTTATGAGTTAGAAAACACATAAAAAGTCATATATATATATGATCGGGTATACGGGTTGGTTCGGGTTTCGCACCCCCAAAACCGATACCCGAACCAATCATCAGCAAATGTCATTGGTTTGGTTCGGGTTGGACCCGATTATCCGTCGATTCTAGAACCAATTTGATTGGTTTGGTTCAGGTTCGGGTGGATAATCGGGTATCCGCTACCCGTGCTCACCCCTACTTGTTACGAAAAATATCCAACCCAAAGACATAAAGCTGCTCATTTCCCGCACAAGTCATCTCTAGTTTTCAACGGTGTCAGACACAATCTCGCCAGCCGCCTCCAACTTTCTTTATACGTGTCTCTATCTTAACAATTACAATGAAATCTCTTTATATCTATACAATCTAACATCTGTACATTATAATTTTTCATAAGTTTGTTTGTCATTATTAGTACTAGTAGTTAGAACATATGGTATGGAACTATGATGATGCTACTAACAGAATAAAAAAATTTATACATTTTAAGATATATTAAAATATTTTAGTCATATTTTAAAAGATGATACAAAGACATAGATCAAAGACATTATTGCACTAAAATTAGGTCGTTGTCCGAAAGTAACGTGCTGTATGATTTGCATACAGTGTCAAATGAGTAAGAGCTGCTGCATTGGTGTCCGGGTATAGTGTTAAATAAGTAAGGGTTCCTGTGTTTTTGTAAATGGCTGAACGAGAGTAAATAAGCTAGTTTACAAAAAAAATATAAAAGTAAAAGTCGGAGCAACAGAAGATTGAGATTTGGGACATGGAACGTAGGCACTCTAACAGAAAATCTATGGAGGTGGTGGATACCATGACAAGAAGGAAGATTAGCATCATGTGCCTACAAGAAACAAAATGGGTCAGCGCGAAAGCTAGTGACTTGGATACTTCCGGATTCAAACTTTGGTATACAGAAAAGGTAAAGAATAGGAATGGAGTAGGTATTATCATGGATAAGCAGTAGAAGAAGGACGTAGTGGATATCAAGAAGGTGGGTGATCGGATTATCTCTATCAAATTTATGGTAGAAGGGAGTACTTTTCATGTGATTAGCGCCTATGTACTGCAAGTGGGTTTAGACGAGCAACACAAAATAAGGTTTTGGGAGGATCTAGAGAGTTTGGTCTAAGACATACCTTCGAGAGATAATATTTTCTTAGGAGGAGATTTAAATGGCCATGTTGAAAGAGAAGTGACTAGGTATGGAAGTATTCACAGAGGCCATGGTCTCGGAGTGGCCAATACAGAGGGTAAAACTATTTTGAACTTTTTCTCAATCTTTGACCTTCTCATCACAATACATATTTTAAAAAGAGAGACAAGCATCTTATAACCTATAGGAGTGGCATGAAAAACTCTCAAATCGACTTCTTGTTGAGGAGAGTCGACAAAATTTTTTGCATTAATTGAAAAATTATTCTAGGAGAGAATTTAACAACACAACTCATGAATTTTTGCGTTGAGTAAAAATTGAGAAAAATACATCATATAAAAAATCTAAAGACGAGGTGGTGGTTGATGAAAGTTAAAGAACAAAGAAGCATCCTAAAATGGGTAGGAAAATAGGCAAAGTGGGAATGGGATAGAAGCGCAGAAGAGATGTAGAGGGAGATAGCAGAAGTTATTAGAAGAACAACAACAAAAAGTTTTGGTGAATCTAGAGAGATAGTACCAAGAGACAAGAAGTTTTGGTGGTGGAATGAGAGTGTACAAGAAAAGATAAAGATAAAAATAGAGTACTTTAAAGAGTGTCTTTGTGCCGCAATGCAGATAATTGGAAAAAGTATAAGGCAGTTAAGAAAGAGACAAAAGTGGCGATAAGTGAAATAAGAACAAGAGCATATGAGAGTCTCTACCAGTCTTTAGGCGCGAAGTAAGGAGAAAAGATATTTATAGAATTGCAAAGAGTCGTGCGTGAAAGAAAAACGAGAGACTTGGATCAAGTTAAGTGCATAATGAATAAAGACGGATAGGTTTTGCCTCAAGATAAGAAGATCAATGAAAGGTGGAAGAGCTACTTCTACAAGTTATTTAGTGAAGGATATAAGACTCCTCCGAGCCTTGGTCGGTTATGCACGAGGGAAGAAGATTAAAACTTCGACTACTATCGAAGGATTCAAGACTTCGAAGTAAAAAAGGCATAAGGTGATTAACCAAACTTTTTAATGAGATTTTAAAGTTAAAGATGATGCCAAATGAGTGGAGAAAGAGTACCTTAACACCTATATACAAGAATAAGGGAATATATATAGTTGCGAAAAATATAAAAGGATCAAACTCATGAGTCATATCATGAAGTTATTGGAAATGGTGATAGAACGAAGGTTGAGACAAGTGACACAAGTAACAAAAAACCAATTTGGTTTTATGCCAGACAGATCTACCACTGAAGCTACATATCTATTAAGAAGGATGATGGAGAGGTATCATAGTAATAAAATAGATCTACATATGGTGTTTATTGATTTGGAAAAAGTGTATAATAAGGTGCAAGTGAGGTCTTATAGAACGTTTTGGAAAGAAAGAGAGTAAGGATCACATATATTCGTGCAATTAAAGACATGTATGATGGGACCACAACTAGTGTGAAGACTCAAGGTGGTGTGACAAAGAAATTTTCTATTGGTATAAGATTACACCAGGATCATCCTTAAGTCCATGCCTTTTCACATTAGTTTTGGAAGTACTCACAGAGCATATTCAAGATCCTGTGCCATGGTGCATACTTTTTACCGATGATATCGTTCTTATGGAAGAGTCAAAGGAAGACCTAAATAAGAAGTTAGATTTATGGAGAGAAGTTCTAAAAGTGTATGGTCTGCGCATAAGCCATAGCAAGACAGAATATATGGAATGTAAGTTCGCCCGCCGAAGAAAAACCTCTAATATAGAGGTGAAGATTGCAGAAAATATCTTACAAAAAGTTAGAAGTTTTAAATATCTTGGTTACATCATACAACATAATGGAGAGATTGAACATGATGTAAATCATAAGATCCAAGCAGGTTGGTCAAAACGGCGGAGTGCATCTAGCTTTATAGTGCCTTTAAAACTTAAAGGTAAATTTTATCGCACTGTTATCAGACCGGCTGCGACTAAAGGGAAGCAAAAACATAAGTTAAGTGTGGCAGAGATGAAGATGTTAAGATAGATGAGTGATCATACACGATTGGTTAGAATAAGGAACGAATATATAAGAGAGAGAATTGGAGTAACACCTATTGTGGAAAAGATGGTAAAATTGCGTCTTAGGTGGTTTGGACATGTGAGAAGTAGACCGACAGAGCACCCAGTCATGAGGGTGGATGAGATGGAAGATGGATAATAGATGAAAGGCAAAGGAAGATCTAGGAAGACCATCCATGAGGTGGTCAAACGAGATCTACATGTAAACGGTCTCTATAGACATAATACATTATAAAGTTCAATGGCGTCATTTGATTCATTTAGTCGATGCCATTTAGTGGGACAAGGTTTTGTTGTTATTGTATTCAATTTGATTTTTTAATTTAGTATTTATGACTCACGTTAATATGTGATATTGTTTTTATCATAATACTATAAGTTTAATTTTGATGCACAGTGTAAAAAGTTTTATACAGTATAATCACATTCGTTCTTTTGAATGACTATTCACAGGATTAAAGTGAAAAGTAGTTATTTTTGCTGATGTGGTATTATATAATTGAATGCATGTGTAAAATTATTTTACACTAACAATATATCAAAATTAAATTCTAATACTATTTATAGCATGCTGAGATAGATTAATGACTATATCTTGCTAGACTTTTTATTAATGACTATCTAAAGTTATATTTAATTTTTTTTAATTTGCCTCCTACGAAATACTTAAAAAATTCTGCTAGAGAGTTAACGGAGTATTTGTACAATATGTACAATGGGCTATTTATTTAGCCTAACATAGGTTAAAAAATGAATATTCATGATAAAATACTACTAATTTCTCAAACACAATACACTCATACTATCCAGAATAACCATTCGGGTACTAGGAATAATAAATATCTGATATTCTACTGAATTGAACATTTCTAAACCTCCATTATACACATTGTATAGATACTCCGTTGACTCTCTATACTTCCTCATACTTAAAATACTAATTCTAATTTTAACAAATCATTAATAATTATGTGATGAAAACAGCATCAGAGACTAACATAAGTCACAGATATTAAATTAAAAAAAAAATTGATATTTTGATGAGAACCAAATTAAAGTGAAGTGTAATTATTCGAAAGACCAATTCAGATATTAATGTATTTATCTTAATTTTTATTGTATTCAACTTCTAGATGTACTCTACTTAAAGCAACAGTTAACTTATCTCCAAAGTCAGATTAAAATCGTAAAATCACTAATATAATTATCTATATTACATTTTTTGAATAAGACATTTCTCCAAATTAAACATTGCATTAACATAAGATGTTTGTACATTGGCATATGTGATTGACTAATTAAGTTTGTAATATAGATATAAAAAAAAGTTGAAGTTAAAAACAAAAATAAACATTTAGCCCCAAAGATTCATACTTGCAATTGAAAATCATGTGATTCATGAGTTGAATCCTCCCTCAAAGGTAGATTGGCTTGTGGGATGGCGGTGGTGTTAAATGGAAGTTCATCAACGTTTGAAGTTTCTTGTCCCAAATCTTGCATGGTTGATAATTGGTGATGAGCATTATTATTTGCATGCACCTCATCATGTTGATCAAAAGCTGATGGTGATGAAACATCATCTGACATGGTCTTCTCAGGTAACACAGACCTTGGTGATGATGCAATTGAGAAGATTAAGTTTTCATCTATTGATTCTTGCCTCGCAACTGATAATAACATGCTATGATCTTCATTGCTTTGTGATGATTGCTCATTGGCTCGTATTAAGTTATTCAAATTATTGATCACTCCATTTATTAAATTATTATTCCCTCCCAAGTTATTATTGCTCCATTCCTCCTCCTGCTGGATGCAAAATAAAAAGTTTTTTTAAGAAAAATTGAATTAGAATATTCTAATCAAGAAAAAAAAAAGTACTTGCAAAAATAGTGACCATAATTTTTCATTTATGAACAAAAAGATTATCGTAGAAATAGATAATAGTGATCAATTCATATCTTACAAATCATTTATGGATCCCGCTAGGGAGACAATGGACTATTTGTACAATGTGTACAATGGCTATTGAGTTATGAAATGAACATCCTCTATATTATTTAGAATAACCATCCGCGTATAAGAGATAATAAACATCTTCTCGAAAAATTAGTTTAATTTTTGGATTCTCCAAAGATCGAACTCTTAACCTTTCGGATCTAACGCTTCAATACCATGTCATGATACCACTCATCCCAAAAATTTCAGCCGATAGAAAAATGTAACACTAATGATTATCTAATACTCCATAAACCTCCATTGTACACATTGTATAAATATTTCATTAGCTCCTCATATTTTCCCTATATATTATTCTCCTGACCTCTTATTTTACTACATCTGTTTTAAAATAAATGTTAATTTAAGTAAATTTAAATGTTAATTTGAACACAGTCATTTTTAATATTTTTTGTTATTATTTGATTAACATAAATATTAAATTATCTTTAATAAATAAATTTTATTAATTTATGTGTAGAAATTTTAATAAATATAAATATAAATTATATATTTTTTTGTGTATAAAATTATTGTATATTTATGCAAATTATTGCTAATCATACTGATCATTTAGCATTATTTAAAGTCACAAAAAAAAATATAGCATTATTTAATTTTTTTTTCCATTGGAAGAATATTATTATTTCACCATAAAATTTAAGAATACTACTTGATAAAGATATCAAGTAAAATTGGAAGAAGAATATAATAGGGTTTTGATAGATAATAGGAGGAAATTGATTCTTACCGGAGACACTTGTGCTTGTGTGTCATTGTAAGACAAATCCTCCATAGACCTGCCACGTGTCAATTGCTTTGACGGTGATGATCCTGATGAGGAAGAAGAACTTGAAGAAGAAGAAGAAGAAGCTGGTCGAGGTGCTTCACTTCCTCCAACAGCAGTGGATGTTGAAGCCACCATCATCATCACATCTTCCTTTTCATCTCCATTATCATTCACTCCACCTTGTTGTGACTGCTGTTTATTACCATGGAACGACGCTCCCCACAGCTCTTCACTTCCAGAACTAACATCTCTGTCAATGTCCCCGTCGTATAACACCGACGACTCTCTCTCATCGGAAGACTCCTCCGCCGACGATGACTCATCACCACCACTCTCACCGTTCTCATCAACCGTTGACGCCAGCGAACCGACCTCGGAAACCTCCACTTGTAGATCTGACGCTATGGAATACGTCGGCGTATGACAGTTATTCAGAATATTCCGCCGATCACTGAAAAAGATCGCTTCATGTCTCTTACTAAGCGGAGATGGAAAGTTCTCGTATTCATTTTCTGCGGCGGCGGTTGCGGTAGCGGTGGAGTTATTTGGGAGGGAGAAATAGAGGAGCCTACCGGGAGGCTTATTGCTGCTGTATCTGGGGAGATGCTTTCTTGTTTGATCTGATGCTATGGATTTTGTTTGATCATAATTATTACAATTTTCTTCTGCTTTCTCATCTTTCATGGCTGCTGTGATGTTATTATTGCTTTGGATTTTTGCATCAGCTTCTTGGGTTGTTTCCTCTTCTTGGGTTTTCAATGGATTTGGTGTTTGATCATCGATGATTCCACTATTTTTTGCAGCTTCAGCAGCAGTGCACATTAACTGGTCAACTAACCAATCGTGACTTCCTTTATCTGCAAGTGTTGTCACATGCAAGAGAAATTTTAATGCCAATATTGGATAGTTAGTAAATATTATTATTTTTATTAGTATTTAATTAGTAATAATTTAATTTATATTTATAAGAATTTCGTCTGTAAAATATATATAGTTTGTATTTATATTTATTAGAATTTGTATAAGTAAATTAATATAATTTATATTTATATTTTTTAGAGTGTATAACATAAATTAATAAAATTTATTTGGTAAAGATAATTTAGTATTTTGATACGAATTTATATCAAGAATTAGAGAGAATAAAAAAAAATTCTAAAATTAGGGTCAAAGAGAGAAAATATAGTTTTCAATTACATTATACATCTTTTGTTTTATTATATCATAATCCTATTTATAGTATAATTCTTTAATTGGACTAACCTAATATAATATCCACAACATGTAATTGGAAATTCTATTTTTTTTTTTTTGGCCTTAATTCTAAGAATTTCTCTTCTTTTTTCTCTGATTATCTTTAATTCTCTCTAGTTTTTGATACAAATTTATATCATATTTGTATTGGTCAAAAATACTAAAAATTGCTAGTCATTAAGAATTTATTATTATTATCTAACGATTTTTAACTATCAATTTTATATAAAATTAAATACATGTGAGTCTTCACATATTATTTATAATTTTTAGAGTTTATGTATATAAATTAGTAGAATTTATTTGATAAAGATAATTTAGTATTTTAATACAAATTTGTATCAAGAACTAGAGAGAATTAGAGATAATTAAAAAGAATAAAAGAAAAACTTTTAGAATTAGAGCCAAAGAGAGATAATAAAGTTTTCAATTCATACTTCTTTTGCATTATTATTTCATACTCTTATTTATAGTATATTTCTCTAATTGAATATTATAAATAAGAGTATAATGTAATAATGTCGGAGATGTATGATGTAATTAGAAACTCTATTTTCTTTCTTTGGCCCTAATTATAGGGATTTCTCTTCTCTTCTCTCCGATTATCTCTAATTCTCTCTAGTTCTTGACACAAATTTGTATCATATTTGTATTGGTCAAAAATATTAAAAATCGTTAGTCATCAAGAACTTCTTATTATCATCTAATAATTTTTTAACTATTAACTTTATATAAAAATAAATACATGTAAGTCTTTACATATTATTTATTAATTTAGCTAATATTTTGGACGACATTTTTTGTTATGAATTGGGATTTAGAATTTAGAGTTTAACTAATATTATATTTTTAATAGAAAAAAGTTTAAAAATCAACTATTTTAATTTATATTTATTAGTATTTTTAGTTAATAATTTAATATTTTTTAGGCTTAATTTGATAAAACTTTTACTTTCTAAAAATAGTTTATAAAAATTAGCTTTTAAAAAATAATTTTTTAAAAAGTGTAGCATTTATGTTTGATAAATTAAATTAAAAATAACTTTTAATAAACACAAACAATAACAATTACGTTTGGTAAAATAACTTTTAAAATTTAAAAATACTATAAAAGATATAAATTTAAGCATTAAATTTGACAATTAGTTAATATATGATATTATATTAGACTTTTAAATTTTAAAAAATACAAGTCAACTTTGAAAAGCTTCACGTTAGTTACTTTCAAAATATTCCATCTTTTAAAAACTACAAACACAAACACATAGTCTTTATAATTTTATCAAACATAAAATGAGGAGCTTGTACTCTTAAAAAGCACAAACACCTCTTTAAAAAATTTTACTAAACCAAGACTTAATCTATAAATTTAATTTTATACTTTTAATTCACACTTAAATATTGCTAATTAATTATTAATAAAAAATAATAATTTTTTTGTTCGTTAAGAAAAATGTGAAGTCCTTCTACTTTTAGGTGGGTATGCTAAAAAAAAACTTTNATATATAAATTATATTAAATTTTTTATTTTAAAAAATATATACTCACTTTGAAAAATATCTTTGTACATGTTTTTAAAAATATCTTTTAATGTTTTTATTTTTCAAACACAAACACTCTCTCAAAAAATTTCAGTAAGCTAGATAGACTTTAGTATATTAAGATGGATTCATAAGAAGTGACATATATAAAGTAAAATTTTTTATTTTTTAATGTATATATATATTTAATAATATACTAAAAATGGTATAATTTTTTTTAAAAAAAAGTATTGCTTGCTCGAACTATTAATTAACTTCTTTGATCATAATTTCTTATTTATTTCATGGTGAGAAAATTAAAATAGCAATAAAAACTTGTTCGAAACCTTAAGGTACATTTGATTTGGTTTTTTGTTTTCTATTTTCATTTTTAGAATTTTTTATTTTATGAATTTTATAAAAAAATAATAAAAACAAGAAAATTATGTTTTTTATTTTTACATTTTATTTTTTTCACAAAATTTTAAAAATAAAAAATACTAAAAATAAAAACGCAAAAACTAAATATGCTCTTAACATGCTTTGCTATTAAAATATCCCATCTGTTTCAGTTCTAACGAGAATCTCATGTTAAAAATATATATAAATCAGATTAAAATAGGTTTGATTTTTAACTCCACTCATATAGTTTGAGACATAAAAAAAAAGAATTATGCTACGTGTATACTAAAATCATCTATTAAAATTAGCCATTCGTATAAAATATACATTAAAAATAAATTAAACCACACATATATTTATACATAAATA
>NC_029772.3:5060596-5069278 GCF_000817695.3 Arachis duranensis
TACTAAATAAAATAAAATAAAATAAAATCACAAATTTAAAATTAATATAAAGACTCAATTAAAAAGTTTTAAAGTATAAAAACTGAAATATAAATTTAATAAAATTATAAAAATTAGCATAATAATTTAACCTATGTTTTATTCTTATGAGTGTTTCTTCTTCCTCCTTTGCTAAAAGGTATTGAAAAATGAAAAGAAGAAACAAAAAATGAAATTGGAAAGCAAAGATGAAGAGAAAGAGATTAGTATATGTTTGTCACCTGGAAGTTGTCTAAATTTTGGGTGTGAATTACTGCCACTACCATAGACATGGTTGGGATCCATAGCTTCATGTTCTTCTTGAGGTATTTGAGGGCTACTAAAGCTTCCATGCCTACTAGATGGCATCTCCTCTGCTCTAATAACAAAATCTTGAGAGAAACTACCTCCACTCAGATCCATTTTCTCCTCATAAGGATCATAGGGAATGTCATATGGGCTTCTTGGCATAACCGAAGGTGCAGAACCAGGGACATTTTGGTCAAAATAACTCTCTCTTGAAACAACCACTGGTGAAATAACATTTCTTGGCGGCATTGCTGATTTCTTATCATCCAAACCATTCTTCTTTGTGTCAGGGTGGAATCTAAAATTTTTTCTACGTTTTCTTTTAGCTATAAGATTCTCTAACCTTTTGTTTCTCTCCAAATCTGACTTTCCAAGATCCATGAAGTTCCTTTGATCGTCTTCCGTCCATTCTATAGCTTTCTTGTTTTCCTCTTGCATCTCTTCGTCGTCTTCGTCCTCTTCAATCCTCTCTGTTTCTATCTCTGAACTACCTTCCACTAATTCGCGCATGGACGGTTCGAATCTCGATGCTTGCTTCCTAGGAGGCTTGTTTTTCGAGGTGAATTCGTTATAAAACGCGGCGTTTAAGTCCTTGGCCTTTTCTTCTAAACCTCCATACACATCCAATCTTTTCCCTCTAAAATTTCTCCTTCTACTTGTAGCATTTTGTGAGGGATACTTATAAAGAAGCTCCCTTCTAGGTCTACTACCTAATGGTATCTTTGGTTTTGATTCTATCTTTTTTGGTTGTGAATTTTCCTCATCTTTCTTGACATATTTGAATTGAGTTTGCTCGGAACTCCAAAAGATTTGTAAAAAGATTATAGCACATGCAAGAAAAGGTGACAAGTAAGCCAAGAAATTATAAATGTAAGAAAGGAACATGTATAGGATAAAGAAGATCAAGGTAGCACCTGAAAGAAAAGGATGTTTTTTTGCAAATGTGTAACTAGACTTACTTGAATAAACAACCTTTTGGAAAAGTTTGAGTGGCATTTCCTTTACCTTTGAACCCATTTTTAATTTGATCTAAATGTTAGTGAAAGGAAAAAAATTAAACTAAAATACTTGTCACAAAAATCAAACTATGAAGAAACTCAAATTGTGGGCATGTTGTTGATTATCCTGGATAATAAGAAGTAATTCTAATGATCATAGTGGTGGGTGAAAAAAAATTACAAACCCCACTTAAAAAAAAAAAAGAGATGTGGCTTTTTTCTACACCAAGGAAGGAGAATCCAAGAACAATTACTAATAAGTAATTGGCCTTTTCATGAGAAGCTAAAATGTAAAATGGGGTTCTAATTGAAGAACAATTTTGTAGAACAATGATGGCTAATAAAATTGAATTATTGATTATGATTTTGCATTAGGCTCACACAGAAATCATCTAGAAAATTGAAGGAGAGAGATGCAGAAAGAATGCCAATTAGACCCCCCAAATGGTGGTCAACAATAAACAAATGCTTGATGTTCCCTAATGAATGGTTAGCCATTGAAATCCAACAATTTAGTTAACTTGTGTTTTTTTAAGGAAACTTGTTTGGTTGAAAAGTTCATCGGATCCTATTATTTGGGAGCATTAATTATTTACTATGTATTATTTCCTTTCATTTTAGTGACGCCACTATAAGGAGTTTTTGTTTGTTTGTGGTTTGGATAGAATAAACCAAAATGTGGGTTCAATTTTACTTTTATTTTTTATTTAGAACAAAAAGGAAGATTTCGAATGCAATTTAACATCATGAAATTATATTTGTATCATTTTCTCATATACTTTTTGTATGGTATAAAAACTAATTTTTTATTTTCATTTACTTATCAAAGAGAATGGCAATAGTACAAGAGAAAGTTTTAGGAACTAGTATTTTTATTAAAATTTAGTCAATATTTAACTATTAAAAAAAATATGTAATTTTACACTATTAAATATAATTTTATATTATTAAAAATATTAATAATAATTCATTAATAATTATAAATTATAAAATATGTTGATTCCCTAACACTACTGATAAATTGATAATGCAAATATCTTATATTAACAACTGTTCATATTTTATTTATCGCTCCAAAGACATATCAATGGATATCTTATATTTCATATTGGTCTCCCATAGCCTTGAACGTGATGCTTTCCTTTTTTGTTAATGATATCTTTTCTATCTGAATATAATTTATGATCTATAAAAATAAAATATATAAAGCGTTAAAAAGATCACATAAATTTTAAATATAATTGAATTATTACATTAAAAATTCTAAACAATTTTAAAAAAGTTTAAATTTATCAAATTTCATAATCTATTTCAAAATCTTCATTAAAAATACACTATGAAGCACAGACACTTCGCTGAGTTATCGTGTCCGGGTGTCAGACGCATTTCGGACATGACACTTATCGACACTCGTTCAACACGCGTATCTGCTGTGTCTAACGATGTCTTAATAAAAAATAAAAAAATTCTTTTCTAGACATGCCTGGACACACCTAAATATCATCACATATAAAATAAATTTAGATATAGTATATATTATTATTTAATAAAACAAAAAATATTTTAAATACTTAATATAATTAAAATAACTAAATAAGACATTAAAAATAATTAAAAATTTTAATTTATATTTTAATATCAATATAATATCAAAATATCATTACAATTTATCTAAAAAATACTTTATATTTTATATATATGTGTGTCCCCATGTCATGTAAGATTTTAAAGTTTGCGTGTCGGCGTGTCCTGTAATGACCCAATTCCCAGTACGTCAGGATCATACTGTAAACCAACTGTCACCAACTTGTTCACCTAATAGCTAACTAAATATTTATTATTAAGCTTGTAATTGTATTAACGCGCGAAAAATTTTTCGTAAAAACTAAGACAATTTAGTAAGTACAATAAAATAACACAAACATCAGAGATAGAGATAATATACATCATACATACTATTTACATATATTGTCATACGGGTTTTAAGTTAGCATACAACCCTTCACATCTGGTTACTATATACATGATCAACACTCTACGCCCTGGTCCATATAGGAAGCCCCTAAACTGGCGCCCGAAAACTAGTCTAGTCAACTATATATATTCTACTCTCTCAGTGAGTCTAACCAAAAGTGAGAGACTAAACACAAAAGTTAGGCTATCACAAAAACTCCCAAAAAGTCTCATACTCAGCTGTCCAGCATCAACTGTCGTCAGAGGAGGAAATCTCGATCACATCTGATGGGAAAGGAAGAAAGGGATAAGAACTAGGGGGTTTTTAGTAGGGTTAGGGATAGTTAGTTTAGTCAGGATTACCACAGTTCAAGTAATTCACAACGAAATATCTAGTCACCACAATTCAGAATAACGTTAAGGAATGTATAAATACAAGAAGACAATCACAAATAATTTCACAGTGTCAAGTAAAATGCAAATGCGCAACAAGGATGATGCATGTCTATTCCTAACGCAGGCCATGAGCTCATGTGTCGGTTGCCTACCCGCTCCCGATATTACCCAGGCACGAGTCCCATATATGACTTTCCAGATGCATACAATGTGCTTATAAGTCGTACGGTTAGTCCGCATACAGTGTGACTTTAAGGCTTAGTTTGGTAAAGCTTTTACTTTTTAAAAGTAGCTTATAAAAGTTAACTTTTAAAAGATGGCTTTTTAAAAGTTGTAGCATTTATGTTTGGTAAATCAAATCAAAAATAACTTTTAATAAACATAAGCAACATCAATTGTGTTTGGTAAAATAGCTTTTAAAATTTAAAAATACTATAATAGACATAAATGCAAACATTAAATTTGAAAATTAGTTAACATATGAGGTTATATTAGACTTTTAAATTTTGAAAAGCACAAGCCAACTTTGAAAAGCTCCCTCCTAGGTGCTTTCAAAAGCACCCCTAACTTTTAAAAGCCGCAAGCACAAGCACTTGAACTTTTTAATTTACCAAACGCAAAATGACGTGCTTGTGCTTTTTAAAAGCACAAGCACCTCCTGAAAAAGCTTTACCAAACCCAGCCTAAGTCGTACAGCTAGGCCACATATAGTGTGACTTTTCAAATCAATAAGCGTACATCTGAAAAACAGTTCTTAGTGTGTGGGCATCCCCACTTTATATTTGGCACTAAGGCCCAACAATGCCACATCTGCTCTCCTGTGGCAGACAGTCTTTTAAAAATTTTTCTTTATCTTTATCCTCTGCTCTCCTGCGGCAGAGATCCCTTTAATTATTTTTCTTTCTTTTACTTTTCGTTCTTCTTCTTTTTCTTTGTATCATTCTACAATATAAATTATATTTGATGAAAATAATTTATTTTAATATAGGGAGTAATTTTGAATAAAAACTCAAAATAACATTTTTCTTTTAAAACTTTTACTAATTCCTTTCTAAATCACAAACTTTTTAATGTTCTATTTCTATCCTCAATATTTTACAAAATTATATCTGAACCGTCATGTATTTTTTTGTATATTTATAAAAATAATCCTAATTTTAAATAAAATATCCACTTTACCTTTGTTCTTTATTTAATGTCTAAAATACTCAAAAAATTTGATATAATTATAAACATAACCTCAGTCTTTTTATAAAAAAAATTGACACCTTTCAAAATAAAATTTTTAAACTAATTTTTTATCCTCCAACAAGACCGAAATACTATTTTATTTGTTATCAAAATATTAACTTAAAATTTTATATATTCTCGAGTTGATTGAAACACAACCTCATCAAAATATCAATATATCAACAAAATTCAAAATGAAATGTAATCAAATTTCAATAACACTTAATTCAAACATCAGTTCACTTATCAAATATTATTTAATTGGTGAAAATTTATCAAAACTCTACCTTCGTACGAAACCAAAATATGCAAAGCTCCGGAGGAGACTTCTGACCGAGCTGATAAAGAGAAAAACGTCTGGAATCCTCCGTGCCTCTTAGAACTCCAGTTGGCCAAACTCAAGGGGTAGGGGAGTTACGTCACTGTCGACTTGCACCAGACAAAAGTAACGCCAACACGTAGAGGAGGAGGATACGAATACTTTTATCAGATTAAATTTTTTATTGGAGTTCGGATTAGGAAAAATTGAAAAATGAGAATGGTTGAGGGTTACGGTTCTTCGACGGGAGATTTTGGTCTCTCTCTTTTCTTTCTTATATGCAATTCGGTTTTGAGTTAAAGAAAGGAGATTAGAAGGTGTTAGCAATATTGAACAAAGATATGTGTCCAGGGTTATGTGTCATGTTTTTTTTCTTTTTCCTTTTTTCTTTCTTAATACATTCAGTCATAATAAAAAGGCATTAATCAAAGGATAAAGGCTTGGATGATAACTCATTATTAAGTTCCTTTGGTCAATAAAGGAAGGAGACGTGTTATGTTTTATATATGTATACATATGTATATAAGCCATGCTAATAAAATCCTAGGTGGATGAATCATGAATTAAAGTACATGGATCCTGTTTATATTTTTTCTTTCTTCTATTCTCTTAATAGCTCGGCCAAGAGAAAAATAAAATGAACATTGTTAGGTCATGATGCTAATTAAAGACATATGATGAAATAAATAAATAACATAATAATAAAATTATATTATCATCTCATTTTCTAGTTCTCAAGTGTGTTCTGTTTTCTCATTTCGTCCCAACTCATGTACAACAAAGAAATAAAAGAATACAATGCACCAGAACTGTAAAGTGCATATAGGAAACGAATCTTGACACAATACTGACTTTGGGTCAGGGAGTCCGAGAGCGAGCATTTTCAGCCATTATTGTAAATACTCTTCCTGACTACTGAGATTTAGCTAAATCTTGAGCAATCTTCTTCTCACAATTCCTCGCCATGTGTTCAGGCATACCACAAAAATAACAAACATTCAAACCCAATCGACAAGGATTCCTACCATGATCCTTTCCACACTGATTACAAACAAGGTTTGCTAGTGCTGGCTGTGGTCGCTTTCTAGTATCTCGTCCTTGCCTATCAATATTGTCATGAGCAGGAAGATTACTAACTTGCTGATTCCCATATGAAAGTGTCCTATTCATTTTAAAGTTCCTTTCCTGAGGGGCTATATACCGATTAAAATTTTTCGAAGGTAATTCTTGACGACTCATCTTTGCTGCCGCCACTTTCTTGGTACAGTCTTCCACCAACTAACTCTTATTGACAAGCTCTGCAAAATTTCGTATTTCCAGTAGTACTAACGAATGCATTAGCCCTTCGCGGAGTCCTCCTTCGTACTTCAAACACTTCCATTCCTCAAAATTATCTGGGTTTTCCGACAGATTTTAGAGAATCGGCACAAATCCTCAAATTTCTGGGTATATTCTGCCACTGACATATTTTTCTGTTTCAACTGCATCAGTTCCATTTCTTTAGCATCACGAATAGATTTAGGGAAATACTTTTTGTAAAATTCCTCTTTAAAAGTGTTCCTATCAATCTCCTCCACCTCCTGTTAATGAACCTTTTTTTGCCGTCAAACTGTCGTTATTGTTGATGGATTCCAAATTTCAAGTAAGACTTACACAATTTTAAAATAAAAAAGGGAAATGCTAGGGAGCCAATGGCCTAAGCGTACAATGTGTACAATGGGCTAAATCTTTGGTCCATGAATAAAATGAATCCAAAAACTTAAGTTAATTTTGGAGTTCACTAAGGATCAAACCCTTGACCTTTCGGATCTAGAATTCTAATACCATGTCATGAACCCACTCATCCCAAAAGTGTAATCTGACAGGACAATGTAACACTAATGGTCATATCTCTAATACTTCCTAAACCTCTATTGTACACATTGTACACTTAAACCATTGGCTCCCTATACTTTTCTTAAAAAATAAATAAATAAATAAATAAATAAAAGAAAGTGGCCTTTAAGCCACATTGAGAGGGAGAGAGATTTGAATCTTTCATTTGAAAATGAAAGAAAAGAACCCCAAGAGTGAGAGAGAGGGTTTGTGGACGAGAAGAGAAGAAGAAAAGAGGAAAATGGTGGTGTTATTTTGATTTTATTGATTTAGTAAATTTGTTTTATTTTTTATAAAATTTTAGTATATTATTTTTTGTATAGAGATAAACATTAAAATATAACTTATTATTTGTATTTTTTTTCATTTGATTTGAGATACCTAATTTTATGAAGGGTTTATGTTGATTTAACAATTTTAATAAAGTATTTTAATTTGTTGATTGTATCCCAGTGTTAATAGAAAGATTGATTGTAATCTATTATTTTAATAATAAAAAATTTTAGTGAACTAAATTTTATGGATTTTTTTGATAAAAATTTTGACATTTAATTATTTAATTTCTACTATTATATTTACTGTTTTGAATATATTTAAAATTACTTATTTAATTGTATAAATTGTAAAAAAATATTTTTAATACTTCTACTATTAGATTATTTTTTATTGATCCTCAGTTTTTCTAACGGTTACTAATAAAATTTATCATCAGAATATGCTTTTTCATCGTCGTTTTTAGTCTCTTCCTGTTCGCCAAAATAAAATGATAGTTAGTTACAGGTTTAAGGTTGGAAATAGGTGCCGTTGGAGGTTTGGAATGGATGCAAGTGGAGTTGAAATTTGAAAACTGATTTTTTTGTTTTATAATTATTTTTATTAGTGGTAATTTTTTTCAAAATCTAAGATTTGAGTAGCAAAACATGATTTTGAAAAAAAAAATTAAGAATTTAGATTTTAATTTTTATCAACAATTTTAAAAATTAAAATAATTTTTAATTTTTACAAATTATAAATATAAATATATAATTCTTTTTATTTATCAACTATAGAACATGACTTCTTTACAAATTTTACTAAACTAAGGCTCAAACTATTGTATGTTATTGAATACACTTCGGATCGAAACGATACCATGTGTTGATCTATTATATAAAGTAAAAACTCAGTTGATTTTATGTAAAATTGATATTTAAAAATTGTTAAATAATTTGATTGATTTCACTAAATTTTTATTTAACGACTCTAAGATATCAACTTCAGGTGAAGTCGACTTTACCTGAATTTTCACTCTCGTATAACAATCACCAACAGCATACACGTCTTCACATCCTTGTACTCGCAACCATTCGTGATTGCTAGTACACGTCTTTTACCCTGCACATAGAGCAAGTCTAGTTTATACAGGTTACCAGTTGATTATGATTTGAAGGCAAGGTAAAATAAAAAATACGATATTTCATGCGCATGTAAATAGAATATTCTAGACTATCTTACCACCCCAAACACAAGTAGTGAAGAAGAAAATAGGAGATGTCTTTTAGAAAATCATGAAATTAAAAAATTATTATTTTATAATAATTAACG
>NC_029772.3:5069437-5100079 GCF_000817695.3 Arachis duranensis
ATATTTTATAATATAAAAATATAAAAATTATATTAAAAATTAATTATTATATATTTATGAATAAATATATATTATTTAATTTATTTAAAAAAGTTACCGAAAATGGGGAATGGCGTAAGGTGAGGGTGCCCATTAAAAAAAAATGGTCATAAATGTGTCTAACCTAATTCGATTATTTATGCATGTAAGTCTCTAATAAGGTAAATCGAATTAGATTACTTCGATTACTTGAAAAAATTCTAACTATGCAAAAATTTGATCACTCTAATCCGATTTACCTATTGCATGCATAAATCAAATTTGATTAATTCGATTTATGCCTATCTCAACGTCCCTAATAAATCTAATTAGCCTAATTTGAATTAGAGTTAAGTACGATTTTGATCCTAACGTAGAGATCAAAAATTTATTTCGTACTTAGCCTTTTTTCGCTATAAAATGGTCCCAAAGGTTTACCTTAATTTTAAAATCGTCGTTCGGACAAAAATACCCTCCCGACAACATTAACCAGAAGCAGAAGCAGAAGCGTAAACGCAGAAATATAAGCAGACAAAAGCAGAAATCAGAAGTAGAATAACAACAATCAAACAACAACAATCAACAGAACAACAACAACAATAACAATGGATAATGAAATCAGAGTGACAACAAAAACAGAACCAGAAGTAGAAGCAAAAATAGAAGCAGGCAGAGGCAGAAGTAAAAGCAACCAAAGCATCAACAACAACAATGGAATAAAAGGAATATACATAAGCAACCAGAAGCATCATCAACAACAACAACAATGGAATCCTTTAAATCTGAAAAATTAAAGAAAAAAGGAATAAAAAATTGAAACAGAGGGGAAGGGTTGCGACGGTGGTGGGAAAGGAGGGGCTGCGGCGGTAAACGGCTCCCTCTACTCTCTCCTCTCTTGCCGTTAGTGTATGTGCTGAGGAAGAAAGGAGCAGCGGCTGCGGCCGACAAGGAGCGGTTGAGGCGGCGTGGAGCAACGACCTTTCCCCTTCTCCCTTTTCTCTGGAAACAACACCCCCTGATTCTCTTTCTCCTTCCCCGTCCCTTTCTTTCTTTTTTTTTCTTGTTATTTTATTTTATTTTATAATTTTTTTAGTTAGGAATAATTTGGTAATAAAAATAAAAATTTGGTAAAAAGGATGATTTTAAAATAAAGTGAAAATTTCAGGACCATTTTGTAGCAAAAAAAAAAAGGCCAGATACGAAATAAATTTTCGACCTCTATGTTAGCGAATAAAATCGTACTTAACCATTTGAATTAATTACTACTGAAAATTGTAATTCGAATTCCTCTAATTCAATTTACATAGAAATAAACTTTGGAAGATATACGTATTATTTTTTGTCTTGGGTGATACAGAGAATATTTTTATACATTTGGTTTATCTAAGTAATTTACTCGTAGTTATAGTAGCTATGCTAACATTTTTTTAAAATTTTTGAAAATAAAAATAAAAATATGAAAAAAATTTGACATTAATTTTAATAATATTTTTTAAGTGAAAATATTATTAAAATTGTATAACTAACATAATAATCATATTTATAGTGACCAAATGACTCTAGCTTTTAATTATTGAGATTTGAGAGAATAACTAAATTAGTTTTTAACAAATGTTTACTTTTAATAAATTTTTATTCTTAAAAATTACTCCTATAAGATATTAGCCCTTCCATTGTATTAATTTATTTTATAATAATATTTTTTAAAAAATTAATTATTTTATGCTTAAATTTGTTAAAACAGTTTATTTCTTTAATATATATATATATTATAGAGGAACCAATTTGTGGAATAATCCTCGAGAATTTCTAACAATTTTGTGAATAATCAAGATACTGTATGTTCTTAATAATTATTTTGGCCATTATTTTTATTAGAGTAAATAGATAAAAATACATATTAAAAATTAATATACAAAATTAAAAAAAGTTAAATTTTTGAAAAGAAAAAATATTTAATAAAGCGGATAAGTTGGTCTTTATTAAATTAGTGCTTAATAGTTTGTCAGTATATTATATAAGTTTGTACAAAATGCTAAGAGCAGTGACAAAAAAATTAATTTCATTGCAAAGAAAATTTGTGGAATAATAAGGATGGTAAGCATGGCATCCTCTTAGTAAAGTCGGATATCGTACAAATTTCAAAAAAGTTAGGAGGGTTGGGAGTGGGGATACAGTGCTTCGGAATACGGTCTTTCTATTCAAGTGGTGGCGATTCTCAAAGAAAGATTGTCCATTATAAAAAAGATTGTGTATTCTTGCAATAGCTTAAATCCTAGTGTTTTGCTTTCTCATGAGACTCTACCTATAAGAGGGAGTCCATGAAAAGAAATACGTCAGTTATATATTAAGGAGTACGAGGTGAGAGTTAAAATGATCCGTAGACTATCTTTGAAAGTGGAGAATAGTAGAAGTATCCGGTTCTAAGAGGACAATTGGTTACCGGGTGGTATGTTGAAAGACTCCTTTTCAAAACTTTTTTCGGTCTCAAACTAAAACGGATCTGTTATAGAAGATTGTAAGTTTTTGGGATGGGTTGGAGTGGATTTAAAATTTTCAACGAAGGAGGAAAGTATTCCAATGGGAGTTGGAACTAGTTAACCAACTTCATGAGATTCTACAGTCAGTCAAATTATCGACTAAGAGAAAGGATCGTCTTGTATGAAAATTTAATAAATCAGACGTTTATTCCACTAACTCTTTTATGCATGTTTTGCAGGCGGCATCTCTCCTAGAAGATATTACTAATTACAGTTTACTAGTTCTATTTGGAGGAGTTAAATACCATCTCAAATTGAGTTATTTACTTGGTTTGTATTAGTTGGTAGGATTAATACTAAAGAGAGATTATGTAAGTTAGGCGTTATTGATCTGTATTATAATATATGTATGTTGTGTAAAAGGATGTTAAAACTGTTTACCACTTATTTATTAGTTGTGAGTTTACTTGACAAGTGTAATGTGCGTAGTTGGTTGCCTATAACAGGTTATGGACTATTTCAAGGTCAATTAAACAATATTTTGAGAGTTGGTCAAGAGTGCCTTGAAGAAAGGAAGAAAGAAAAAGATGGTTAATGAGTTTTTTTCTATTATTTAAAATACATTGATGGAAATGAATAATAGATTATTTAGGAGTCAAGAGGCTGGAATAGTGAATGTTATTGAAATGTCGTTTATAAGTTACACAGAATGGAATAATGTTAGACCTAATAATTGTTGATGACAATAGCAAACATGATTATAAGTTGTGCTTTTTGTTTTTAATTGTAAGGCTTTTTCTATCCATTAATTATTTAAAAAGTTTAATATTTACAAATGCAAAAAAAAAAAAAAACAATAACTAAATTATACACATCCATGTAACCATGTAACCAAGATAGCCCAAACCCAAAATAACTAACGCGCTTCCAATATCATTAAATAAACGTGACTTCCATGCGCCCCATACAAATGAAACGACTACTTCATTCGCGTTTCATTATGAAAAAATGTTCCTTCTTCTTCAAAACGCACAAAACCGCTCCTTCTCTTTGAATCTCTCTCAAAATCACTTAAACTTCAGTCATGTTCTCTGCGAAAACCACTAATGCAGAAGAATCGCGATAAATTTTGGCAAGGAACAACCACAAAAGAATGAAACCGTCCACCATTTCCTCCACCATGCCCAAAGAACAAGTGCATGCTGCGGTAAATTCTTTGCCAATTACGTTAATATTAATGATTTTTCTAAACACTCTTATACAGTATATCTCATACATTTTCTTCCTTTAGGTGGTTAGTATACATAGCATGATTTTCAACTAAATAAAAGCTCGCCGATATCAGAAACAAATACACATTGTCCCACTTGATATTGTGGTAAGCTAAACAATGTTAATGCAACCAAAGAATTGATTGGATATTTAGAGTATAACTAGGGCTTTGAATGAAAAATTATTGTTACTCTATTCATTATTTCTTTTACATGGAAAAATACACCAATTATTCACCACATGAACATTGTTCGGCTCGGTGGCTTTTATGGTTTCGATTCACCAAATGAATGTTGTTCGGTTCAGTGGGAGGGTTCATACTGATTCACTTGATTGTTATGTGTTCTGTTGAGTTCTTTTTCATGAAGAAAACTTTTCTCTTGTTTATTGAATATTTTTCAGGTTTTATTCATCATATGAATTGTGTTCGGTTCGGTGTCCTTTTTTATTTAACTAATGTTTATTTTGCAGAATTTTATGGTGGGAACCCATGGTGAGAAATACACTGATAAAAGGACAAACAAGGCCTACCGGTTCGATATTGAGCAGTATGCCCACCACCGCCAGTTTCTTGACAAAAAAAATTTGCATCGCATCCATATGTAAGTTGTAATTTCTAAAAATTCTTCGATAATTCTCTCGTTTGCTATTGTTTTGACTAAAATATTCTATCATTTTCCCAAACTTCAGCTATTTGTGCCAATTTGTAATGGAGCGCATTAGTGGTTGTGGATTGCCAATGTCAAGAATAAGAAATTCTATGTGCTTGACCCTATCAATAAAAAGAAAGAAGAAATTCCTGATTTGAGGAAGAAACTGAATAAATTTGTTGAAGTTATTTTGTTGTAAATTATTCAGTACATTAAACGAGTGCGGTTCACTGACGGTGCTTCTCTTTATTCTCCTTTTCTGTCCCTTTCAGGGATTAATAATATCCCAGATGAGGGTTTACGCTGGGGCGGAACCCTTAATGGAGGACGGCCTGGGAGAAGAAGTAGAGTATATCCAACTGAATGGTCAAAATAAGAATCTTTCATTTCTATAGTGCTATATTTAATGTATTTTATTTTGTATATTATTCATGGTATTATACTCAATTATTGCTTAGCTATAATTGTGGAATATACGTCATGAAATAGCTCGAAACAATTGAACCACAAAAGATAAAAAGCGGGAAGAGATATAAATATAAAGTTTGGACGCAAGTAAGTACTTTCTAAATTAATAAAGTTCTTTCTTTTCTTATTTCAGTTGGGTTCATTTCTTATGTAACTAATTCCTTTCAATTGGAATGTAGGACGAGATTGATGGCTTCAGATACGAATATGGTCTACACATTCTGTTGCACAAAATGAACAAAATCAGAGACCAAGTGATTTGGGAATCTGAAGTAATAAGACTCCCAAAATCATCTGCTGCTCTCTCCAGTCCTTATTGTAAATTCTCATCTAAGGATTTAGATAGTAAATAGGACATACTATGATTTACTAGTTGTAATTAACAATATTTTGTTTAACTTGTTTAAAAAAGCAAACAATGCTTCTTTCAAATGTATATATGTCAATATTAACGTAAATGTTAATGTATATATCTATTCTTAATATCAATGTATGTATCAAATGTTAATATTTATATCTGATTCAAGATGGATTACTCCTTTTTCTGTCTGTTGGAACTGTCTGACTGCTGTTTTGTACCAGTGATTGGAAACAGTGTATTTACCAATACATTAAGAACACCAAAAAATACAGTGAACCGAAATTAATACACCAGCCAAACCGAAGGTAGGAAACACACTGTACAGAAATTCAAAGAACTAATTACAAAAAACTGTTTCTATCAGTATTCAGTTACAGAAACACCTAAACTTTATGACATAGCACAATAAAGAAAAAAGTTGACTTTTGGAAAAAAGAATTTCACAAAAAAGTGACTATTCATTAAAGAATAACAATAGTCATAAATTAACCCACATATAAACTTGGTGATCCGAAATTGATACACCGGTCGAATCGACATATGCTCATGGGTGAACAGACATATCTATTAATAAAAACTAAAACTAGTATAATTCTCTCTTGGATAATTCATATCTGGTGCATTGTAAAGACTAGAGCTTGACTGAATCAATGATCCGGCGTTTAAAAGGTTCAACTATAAAAAGACACAATTAATTGTATATCAGCAAAATGCACAACTGAATCTTTACCTAATCGAAAGCAAGTCAATTTTACCTCGCTTGGAGCTGTCTTTTTCTTCATGGCATTTGAGATCTTTTTTTCCAAGTTTGATCCAAGTATGTTCTTGGGTCGGCCTCTTGTTTTGACGCGTGGCGGGATTTGAAGGTCGTTCACATCACTCAACGTTGCTTCTTCGTGAGATAACAAACTTTTTCCTTTGCTTCTCTCTTGATATTCTTGCATCTCAATCATGACCTTGTCAAACGTCCGATGCAAAATTCCGGTCAACTCCTCGGACTTAGATGCAAATTCGCATATATTGTGCGACCGAAACACCAGTTCGTCGAATCTCTTACTTCTCGGCTCCAATAGAGGCTCATCTTGGCTGCTCTTGATGTGTGTATGCGTCCTCTTTATATTCTTGCTCCAGTGTTCCAGTATGTATTTCGGGGCCACGTTATCCACTCGCTCAAAGCTTAGTACACTTTGGGAATGACGTCATAATATGCCCCTTGACTCGAACAGCAAGCACTGGCACTTTACCTCTCTTGATATTGCATCGTAGGTGACAACAAACTTGTTGAATGTGGAGTAGGAAACCTGCTCTATGACTTTGTATGTTGTGAAACCTAGAGTGGAATGCATTGATCTTGTGATACATTTCTCTTTACCTCTGAATTGAGCTTGAACTTCCCTGAACTTCTCATGGGTATACACATGCTAAAATCGTGCCTCTATTGCTGATTTTGTTGCGCACGGTATCACAGTGTGAAAATTTACAGCATCAAATTCTCTCTTTTCTTGCTCTCTACTTGCTAGGCAATTGTCGTATTACTTCACAAATTATCTCAAGGAGCTGTTGCGTGTAATGAACTTGTTGAAAAATGAATGCATGCTCTCACTCCTTTATGTTCTTCTTATTCCGGCCCAGAAATAGTGATCCAAGTAAACTGGAATCCATATATACCGATCCTCATACAGCTCTGCATAATAAACCAAACCGATAAGGTGTGGTGAACCGAAACCAGTTCATGTTTTGAAAAAAAAAAGTATGGACATGAAAATAATTCGAATTGAAACCTCGGTTACCTGACAACCACTTGTTGCCTTCGAGGCCAAACTTTGTGATGAAATCATTTCAGTTTCTATCAAATGCGTCTTTTGTATACGAGTTCCAAACAACATGGTTCATATCTTGATTAATTTCGTCATGTCGCTTGTAACCATTTAGTTTGTTTGGGATCTTCTTCATGATATGCCAGATGCCCCACTGGTGAATTGTTGTTGGCATGCATACCTCAATGGCCCTTTGAATCGATGCGCATTGGTCGGTAAGAATGCCTTTTGGTGCCTTTCCTCCCATGCAACGGAGCCAACACTCGAATATCCATTTGAATGATTGGATGTCCTCATTTTTCATCAGTGCACATTTGAGAAGTGTCGACTGACCGTGGTGATTCACGCCCACAAAAGAACCTAAAACCAAATTGTACCTGCATAAATACACACCCAGACCGTGGTGAACCGAAAGATGTACATTCAACGAACATAAAACTATTTGCGACTGAATGGAATACCTGTTTGTTTTGTAGGTAGTGTCGAATGAAACCACGTCTCCAAAATACTCACATGCGGCCCTGCTTCTTACGTCGGTCCAGAATGCATGTTTAATGCAATTATCGTCTTTGAGGTTGAGCTCAAAGAAGAAATTTTGGTTCTTCTCTTTCATTCTTAGTAGGTACTTCCCAAATTCTTTGGCATCGTCTTGTTCAGAAATATTCCGTACTTCCCTTGTGATGTAATTTCTCACATCTTTTTCTATAAAACTTAATTCACAGTGACTGCCAGCTGCTGCCACAAATGATTGGTAAGTTCTGCTCGGTCTGATTCCGACTTCTTCATTGATTTCAATAGTGCGACGCACGAACATGTTAAGCTCCCTGTGTTCTTTAAGCATCTCTGCCCGGTCTGGATAGCAAGGATGTGAGTGATTCAAAATAACTTTGAAATTGTCTAAAGACAAACATCTTTCATTATGTGTATGTAAATCCTGGGCGATTTAACCCAGCTGAAGGGTTTGTTTTCAAACTTGGAGATATCTTGGATTTCCACCTCCCCTCTCTAGTGCATACGATTAGTTGATTCTTAATATTGTCTTCGTTCTGAGTCGTGTTCCTTATTTTCATAGAAAAATAGGCAAGTTTGGAATAATATTTATAGAACTTTCCAGCTTCTTCTAGTGTCTTGAAAATCATTCCCACCTTTAGGACAAATTTTTTATCCATAATATAGCTGGTCTGCATGGTGAACCGAAAGCTTTATTATGGTCAAACAATTATGTAGAGCTCAGTGAACAAAACAGAATATATTCCTCTAATTTGTTTACAGACTCCTTTCTGCATATCGAACCGAACGCATGCTCATGATGAACAACTCTATAATACTTACCGAACCAAAAGGTTACTCACAGTAAACGAAGGATAATCCCTTATACAAAACCAAATTCGAAACAACTCTGTCTAGAATTTAGATATTATCAATTCAATTAAATTCAGATTCAGATCACCTCCATTTATTCAATTCAATTAAAAAAAGTTAGCAACTGGATTCAATTGAATTCGATTCAAAATTCAATAATCCAAACCTCATCAAATTGATGCGTTTAGGAAGAATAATCGAAATCGCACTTATTCAACTGATTTGAAGTTGATTCATTCATTGTTTCAATTCAGAAGTCCAGATCGAAGAAGAAAACGAAGAAGAAGAAGAACGACAAACTAATTACGTCGAAGTCAATCCAGATCCCGAACAAGGAATTTTAGAGTAAATACCCTCTCCGGACCCTGTCCTTTTTGAAAATTGACTACACGCCGCCTAACGTTCATAAAATATCAAATCGGCCCCTATCCATATACTCCGTGATACCAATTAGGCCTTCCGTTGGTTTATCCATTCAAAGTCATCGAAAAAATGCTGAGGTGTAACGTGCAGCCCGTGACGTGGAGTTGGATCATCATACGTGGAATGCTTTGTGGACATTTGGACAATTAAGCCCCTGCACACTCAGCAAAGCGACGTCGTTTTGCCCAGAATCCCTTTTGCTCGTTTAGGGTGAAATCCCATTTTCCCTCCTTTCTAAACCCTAACACTAGTGCCTCAAGCATGAGCGATCCAGAGCAATCTTCAACCTCTAACATACGCCATGTCTAGAGGAAGACTATGGTGGGTTCGAGTAGCGATGCAAGTGAGGGTAAGAAGGCCAAGTTCTAGCACCCTAAATGCAAGTGTGGCACGTATGCAATCATGCAAGAGTTTGGGACAGCCAAGATCATCGTGCAGGATTGAAAGAAACCACTTCCAGGAATCATTATTCTCAGCTTCGACTACAGCAAATGCTATCACAAAGAAACTATTATTGGCGTCCTGCTCCACAACTGACAAAAGATGGCCACCGAAATACCCTTTTAAAAAGCATCCATCCAATCCGATCAGAAGGCGACAGCCCGCTTTGAAGCCTTTCTTGCAAGCATCCAGTGAAATGTACAACCTATTGAACAGTGGACGACCATTCGATTGAGGAATTACATCAATCATCCCAGTGGAACCTGGATTGCTTCTGTGAATTTCATTTAAGTAGTCATGTAGCTTTTCATATTGTTCTCGATCCTTTCCAATTGTTTGCTCTCTAACAGCTTTTAAAGCTCTGTAAATCATCCTATAATGTATATGGACATTATGTTCTGTTTAATGTGCTCGAGTGCCTCTTTCGGGGTCATTAGAGGTTGAGTTACCAACCTTTTTACCAATTTACTTGTCATCCAAGCTCTATCAGCCATGTTACTGCTCAAATTCCTGCCACAGTTGTGCTCTCCAATGAATGTCTTGATTTGAAAACTTAAAGACTCTCACTATTATGAGAGCAAAACACCAGCCATAGACAACCTTCCTCAGCACACCTTGCTCTAATCCTCTTGGGCTCATTCTTCAAATACATCAGCTCTTTACCTTCATAGACAAAATAGTCCTTAAGTGCTTGCTTGAATATTGCCATGGTCTCAAAGTGTTGTCCAACCTAAAACTGAACCTCACCAATCTCTGCATTCTCATTGAAGTTAGGATATCTTGCCTTATGCTCCTCATCTGAACTGGATACTGGAGAGTTAAATGCCTCATACTCATATTGATATGGCTTATCTATGTCTGAGTCCAATTTCTCAGCCACTGGATCTAAATTGGGCTTATCCTTTGCCTCATCATTTGGGTCAACCTCAGCTGGCCCATTACCTTGTTTTCCACTAGGCCCACTGTTTGGCACATTGTCTGCTTCTTGTTGGGATAAAACATGTTTTCTTTTTCTTCCAACATACATTTTTGCCTTCTTCTTCTTAGTCCTAGGAGACATGTCATTATCATCAAATCTACCAAGTGGCACATTCTTCTTCTGTTTAGGTGTTTGTTGCTTAACACCCTTCTCTTTCTCTTTACATTAACTTCCTCATCGCTACTACTTCTATCAGATTCGAATCCAGGTGGAGGGGATTTGTAAGGTTTGTCTTCAGTTGTCTCATATCTGTCATCGGAAGAAGATGAATCAACTTCAACAACATCTGGCCCATATACAGGTTGACTAACATCATGCTCTAAATAAATAACCAGCAAATCCGACTCCACATTCTCCATCTTTTTATCACACATTTCATTAATCTCCTTATCTCCTTTGAGAATATGTAACCCAGACTCTAAATCAGGGGCACTGCCATCATACCAATACATCTGTTTGTAGCTTGTATACCCTAAACCCTTGAACATTTCCTCCAAATCCTTGAAATTAACATAATCTATGTCTAATGGAAGAAATGTCTCAACACTTCCGTCGTGATAGTATAATACACCATCTTTATCCCGTTCAAACTAACCCCCATGATGAAAAATAGGGACTATTTCATATGACATCTATTAGAACAACAATGTGCAATAATTAGAACTTAATTAACTACTTGCATCAGGCCTCAATCGTTAACAAAATAACATTTTAGAACATGCATGGGATGATCACTAAGCCAAATCATCATTAACAAAAACCACATTCAGCAAAAAAAATTTGGAGCAATACAAGCTAACGAAGCTGCAAGATCAGATAGCGACACTAACCTTAGTAGCACCATCAGTTCCTCCGTCTGCAGCACCGTCAATACCTCCTTATTGGAAGTCTCTGTCAGCTTGCTTGGAGGAAAATATTTCATTCTCTTATGTTTTCTTCGTAATTTTGAGTAGAGAACGAGGGTGATGTATGATAACTTAAGTGTGCACAAGGGGGAGAATGGGATTTCACCCTAAACGAGCAAAAGGGCTTCTGGGCAAAACGATGTCGCTTTGCTGAGTGTGCAGGGGCTTAATTGTCCAAATGCCCATAGAGCATTCCACGTATGATGATCCAACTCCACGTCATGGGCTGCACGTTACACCACAACATTTTCCGACGACTTTGAACCGATAAACCGATGGAAGGGATAATTGGTATCACGGAGTATATGGATAGGGGCCGATTTGATATTTTATAAACGTTAGGGGGCGTGTAGTCAATTTTCAAAAAGTATAGGGGTTGGAGAGGGTATTTACTCGGAATTTTATTAGGTTGAAGAAGAAGAAAAAGAAGAAGAGGAAGAAGAAGAAGAACGAAAACGCGAGAAGAAAAAAAGGTTTAAGTTGAGGAAGATTTATCACGCAGAAAATATTTACGTTATATACGTTATATGAGGCGCATGTATAACAAATGATTGTGGAGAGAGAGAACGCGCGTGTAGAGGAACTTACTTAGATAACATCCATGTATTTTTTACATGAATTTAGAGCTTTTCTAAAATTATATTTAATATTTAGGGCAAAAAATAGAAATAATCCAAGGGAGGAGTTAATTTACGTGAATCAGCCAATAAGAAAATTGTTTCATCAATCAACCAAAGGGCATTTATATATAATTCGAACTAGCAAAGTTCGATTTATATTTGCATATATTCGAACCGATTTGGTTCGAACTATGACCTTATAATTCGAACTAAAGGAGTTACAATTATACTTCTCAAGTAATTCGAACCAGGGAGGTTCGAATTACATCCATGCACGTAATTTAACGTAATTCGAACCAAGTAGGTTTGAATTACACAAACTATATTTCGAATCAGGCTGGTTTGAATTAGTGAGGACCAGACCTGTATATATATGGTGTGAACGTGAGTTGCTCTCATTAGAGGGGGTAAGATGGCTAGTGAGGAGAGTTTCGTAGTGTTGGTTCACCACAGAGGATCCATTAAGAGGAAAACTCGTTCCGGTGTGAAGTTCACTGATAAGGATCCTCTCTGTATTATTGTCAAGCCTACGACGAGGTATGAGGACCTTGTTAGCTCTGTACTGCTGAAACTTGGTCTAGAAGGTGTGAAACGGGTTAAGAAGTTTTTCTATTGCATTCCAATCACGGTGCTCCAGGAAACCGTAATGTATGATTGTTTCACGGTCGGCAGTAATGAGGACTTGCAGGTCATGTTTCATTGTCGCCGGCAGTTTCCAGAGGTGAGGACCAGAACTGTTGGCAAAGTTGGTTGACGTGGTATCCAGCTCGGGGGGTTCGAACCGGAATACCACCACTTTAGCCACTGTAGCCGGTTCTAGCTCTAGACCTGCCATTGCTTCTTCCTCCGTCCCTGCGTACGAGCCACCCGTCCAACCTGTCGCCTCCCGTTCGTTCGCTGTTGATCTCAATGACAGTGTAGGCGACGAGGACAGAACAGGGGAATTTTGGTGGACCTCTTTATAGTGTGCTGCACCGGCTGGGGTTGGAGATGGATTGTTGGATGATCCAGAGGACGATGATGTCGAGCCGAATATGATTGTTGATGACAATGGCGATGATGTCGGAGCAAGTGAGCCTGCTGGGGCAGGCGGTGGTTCTAGCTCTGGCACACAGCAGTACCCTCCACATTTTTCCTCTTTGGACTTGGATGCCATGAGGCAGGAGGTGGTTACTGGGCAGCTGGCTGGATTTGGCGCTAGAGATGGTGAAGGGTCTACAGGTCTGACAGAGTTTTAGGCTGGTCAGCAATTTCAGGATAAAGAAGAGGCCTTGTTAAGTGTGAAGACTTACAGCATCCGTCGAGGGGTACAGTACAAGGTCGTGGAGTGTGACTATCACCGTTATGTGGGCAAGTGTTTTGAGTTCGAGAATGGGTGCACATGGTTGATTCGGCTGAGTCTCCGACAGCACAAGGGCCTTTGGGAGGTCAAACGGTACAACGGACTGCATACGTGTTTCGCCACCTCCATCTCCAGCGACCACAGGAGTTTAGATTACCATGTGATATTGGCATTCATTATGCCAATGGTTAGGGCTGATGCATCTATCATCATCAAGGTTCTCCTAAATGCCACTGCCGCACATTTTGGGTTTAGGCCGACGTACAGGAGGGTCTGGTTGGTCAAGCAGAAGGCTGTTGCCCTCATCTATGGTGAGTGGGATGATTCGTACAACGAGCTCCCCAGGTGGGTGTTAGGAGTCCAGTTGACGATGTCTGGTACTGTTGCAGTCCTAAGGACGAGTACTGTTCGTGTCGGTGGATAGCTGGAAGAGTCTCAAGCTTTTTTTCACAGACTATTCTGGATGTTTCCACCATGTATCGAGGCATTCCGTCATTGCAAGCCCCTAGTTAGTATTGACGGCAGCCATCTCTATGGCAAGTATGGTGGAACGTTGCTTGTCGCGATTGCACAAGACGGAAACTCCAACATACTCCCTGTGGCATTCGCATTAGTCGAGGGTGAGAATGCTGAGTCGTTGTCCTTCTTTCTCTTCCACCTGCGTGAGCATGTGACACCGCAGCCGGGTCTGCTGGTTATATCGGACAGGCATAACGGCATCAAGGCCGCGCTTGAGGCTCCTGACGGAGGATGGTTACCTCCGTCTGCATACCAGGCATTCTGCATTTGACATGTAGCGGCAAATTTTGCCCTAACCTTCAAGGGCAAAGATGTAAGGAGGCTACTTGTGAATGCGGCGTACGCTAAGACCGAGGTCGAGTTCCATTATTGGTTTGATATTCTGAGGTCTGAAGACCTGGCGATGTGTAACTGGGCGAACCGGATTGAGTATTCATTGTGGACACAGCATTGTAATGAGGGGCGTAGATTCGGACACATGACGACGAATATCTCTGAGTATGTGAACTCAATCCTCAAGGGTGTCAGAAACCTTCCTGTGTGCTCGCTAGTGAAGGCAACATACGGAAGGTTGGCCGAATTATTTGTTCGCAAAGGGAGAGAGGCTGAAGCGCAGCTGGGAACCGGACAAAACAATTTAGTCATCACTTGGTGAAGTGTATAGAGGCCAACTTGAAGACGGCTAAGTGCTTCACGGTGACTTTGTACGATAGGGATAACTCCGAGTTCACCGTCGCAGAGACAACTCCGACTGGTTCTTTCTCACTGGGTAGCTATAGAGTCTCACTTGCATCTTAGACATGTGATTGCGGATACTTCCAGGCACTTCATTTCCCGTGTCTCCATGCACTGGCATGCTGTGCCTACTCACGGTTTGCATGGGAGCCTTACGTCCACCAGGTGTATCGTCTTAGTTTGATTTTCAGTGTGTATCGGATGGGTTTCACACTTCCCATTCCAGAAGGTTTCTGGCCACCATATAATGGGCCGACTGTCATCCCAGACCCGAATAAGAGGCGTGCGATAGAGGGTCGTCCGAGGTCCACTCGGATACGGACCAATATGGACGAGGCAGATCCGAACCGGCCAAAGAGATGTGGGCTTTGTCGGCAGCCCGGCCACACACGTCGGAGTTGCCCACAACTCGGAGGAGCAGAGCACACACGGGGACATGATTAGGTGTATTGCTAGCTTTGGTACTTTTGTTATTTCAATTTCGCGTTTAGATTCCACTATTATCGGTTTTCTTACTTGTAGTTGGTAAGTGATAGAATTTGTTAATGTTAGTGCGATGTACTGTGAATGGGATCTTAATTAATGAATATGTTTTGTTTCCGGAGTTTTAAATGAAATGTATGTTGAATGCACACCGGAATAAAAAACTCTACGAGTTAAATTAAGACATGATGCGAAAACTATGCTAGTAACAGAAATTTGTGTTTGGAACGAATTGTGAGTAATTCGAACCAGCCTAGTTCGAATTACTTGGTGAGTCTTTCTTCAGTGTAATTCGAACCAATTGAGTTCGAATTATGTTCCTGGTAGTTCGAATCGCATAGGTTCGAATTATTTTCAAGACGTGCTGCTCCACAATTCGAATTAAGTTGGTTCGAATTATATGTTAGGGTAGTTCGAACCAAGCTAGTTTAAATTACATAGAAACATGCTTTGGCTGATTTGTGATGTTATTTCCGGTTTAGCTTATTCACGTAATTTTTGCCCTAATATTTATGAATCTTAATATACATTTTTGTAAACCTTAGTTAGTCCCCACATTTGGTAAGATGCAAATCTATTTAAAATATAAAAGTTAAGCAGTTCAATACACGAGGCACAAAACAGTATTCCCCCCAATTTAGCATCATTCGTGGTGACGACACGTTGCAGCAAAGAACAGTGTTCCCTCCGGTGCGCCGAAGCGGGGATTTTCCCGCACAATTCCATTCTCAAAATCAAATTGCTCTCTTCCTTTTTATTTTTGGTGACTGAAAATTAAAAAACAACAAAAGAAAAGAAACTTAATTTTTTTCTTCATCTCACCACCCCCGCCACCCCCACATCCTCTGATCCTCCTCTTCCTTCTCATTTTTCTCTTCATGTCACCAACTGGAAATTGTGTTTCAAGTCACCAAGATTGGCTGGGCAGTCCCGTTCGTCAGAATAGAGCTGGAAGTTGCAAAGGTGGCAGCAAGAAAAAGCCTTGTGTCGAAGGAGAAAGAACTGAGTGAACCCAGGTAAAGAAGAAGTTTTAGCAGCAGAGACTATAGCACAAGCAACCAGTAGGGTCGAGATTGTAGCTGAAGATTTGAAGTTTATCTTAAAAGTCAGACTAAATGGGAAAGGAGATTTCGGAAGTCCAGAGAAGTAGGGCGACCCAGAGATGGAGGAAGCACGATGGGGAACAACGTGCCACCGCAGCAATAAACAGAGATTGGAGAAGTGTTGGAATCTGCTACACGTCATGCGCTTGAAAGCTGGAAAAGATCCTTGCATACTTCTTCTTCTTCCTCCAAATGCATACTGTTTCTACTGTTAATTATTTATTCCAAAGTGGGATTAACACTATTTGCCTTCAGGTTTCAATACTTTGTGTTCTTTTCTTTTGCTGACTTTTTCAAGTATTCATTTTTTTTGCAGTTTAGGGTTTCAGACATATTCAAACGAGTTGCAACTTAAAGTGTTGTCGGTAATGGTTCTATAATTCACGGGTAAGCATAGGATTCTTGAATAACTCAAGCGCCTCGATCATGACATCAAATTCCTTCGGGTTCTTTCTTTCTTTCTTATAATTTTGATTTGCTTACTAATAAAGTGGAATCTAATTTTGTTGCAAGCAAACTTCTTTGCAAATTCTGAATTGTCTGTTATCCGTCAAAATTTCTTGCCAAGCTTATTGCTATCCATTTTTCTTTTAAATTCGTTTCCTGTGTTTTCTTAAACTATGCAGGAAAAATTGAAAGAGCTTGAGAAAGCAGATAATGTGTATCATTTTATTATATCTCTGCCTTTTTTTTTGTTCTTGACCATTTTCCTTATCTTCCCTTAGGAGGAACAAGGTGTAGAACATCTCTTCAAACACTTGCAGGATTTTCCAGACAATACGTCACAGCAGTTTGATATTGTGTGCATTCTTTTTTTATTTCCTATCATACCTATTATTCATTTGTTTGTTTGAAGTCATTCATGTTTGATAAAGATATGTTTCCAATGAAAATTGTGAATCAAATAGGTATCTATTTAGAACCACCCCTATAGTGTTTTGACAAGTCCCAATTCAATTTCTAATTAGTTTGGCTGAGCTAATTACTGCTTCACATACTTGAATTTCATATGCTTTTTATTGCTCTGTAATACATTCCATTATCAGATATTAAAAGTTCTCATCGTTTCATCAAGTTATCTATTTATTTAAATTCTATTATTTTGGTGACTTTGTTTTAACTGATATTGTGCATGCTCTGTTTTCAGGTCTTTTATTTATTTAATTAATTTTGTTCATTGCAAGAGATCGTTAACTCTTCAAACCTCTATATTTAGGAGGATAGGTGGGAACATGGTAACTAACTTCATCCATTCTAATAAATCTCTTTCATCAAATCTATAATTGTCCTTTATTTATATATTTGGTCATTTATTTGTGTTTTGGCTTCTAAAGGTTCAAGTTGGAGGATAATCTTTGTACAAAGTTGGCAGTAAATTGAGTGAAAGTGAGTGTCTATTGCAGCCTCTGGGTTTTCAAAGTTATTTGAAACTTTTGGTTTGAGATTAATTTTGGTTTTAGTTGACTTCTACTTTTTATTTCTCAAATGGCACTAAAATTTGGGATAAGATCAGCAAAGGCAAAACATATCTTGATTTGGCAATAAATTTGGACACTATAACTATAGCCCTTCTTATGAGCGGCAAATTCATTATATATTCCTTTAATATCTTGATTGTAAATATCCTTCATTACACATTTCTATATTGACGAGGTAGAGGATACTAGCAGAGATAGAGATAATTGACAAAAAAAGGTCAATAAAATTTGTTATCATGTCTGTGTATTACAATTTTCTTTAAGATAGGTATCTTTTTAAAATGGAATTTTATCCAAAATGATTGTATATTCAAAAATATTAGAAAATACTAATTTTTTTATCTTACAATAAAATACATAACAAAAAATGAGCGAAAATAGAGAATAAAAATATCAGATAAAAAGAGATAATACTGATAATTTTTTATCAAGGATCTAATTCATTTAAATTAAGAAAAAACAACAGTAAATATGGAAGAATAATTTGTAACTGATGATGTTATTGCAACAATTGATGAACTCAAAGAACTTGAAATCCCACAATGTGGTTACTATTTTGTTTCATTGTTTATTTTTCATTAGTTGAAGTTAAGATGATGGCATTGATTGTTTCTAACCTTTTCTTCCTACTAGGTGCATCTTTGATTGGTTCATTTATCAAATAAAAAATTCTTGCTGCATTTTCTGTTCCTACTGGAAAGAATTCATGCAATATTTTGAAATACAAGAGTCTGATCTTGAAGTAATTTCAAGACCTTTGCTATTTTTTAGATTTCATTTGATATATATATTTTCTATTTAAGATGCATAATCTATTGAATTTGCATTTATGCATCATTAGGTAAGTACTTTAATTATTCTGTCTCTTTGATAGTGTGATTGCTTGAATTGGTGGCATGTTTTTTGACTATGATACCCAGATATTTATTTCATTTCATTTTGGATTTCGTATACACGATTAAAAAAAATCATTATTCCTTCTTTAAATTCGTGTTTATTATGCCACATCTGCCCCTAATGATGCTTTCTGTTTCTGATTGTGTGCATCAAAGTTACTGATTTCATCTGATTTCTTATTTATAGTAGTTCATTTGTGAAATTCTAAGGTGTGTTGACTGAAGATATGAGAGATATATCAAGGCATTTTTTCCCCTTCAATCATACTCCAAGTGTAATTAATAACCAAAATTTCTATTTTACAATTCATTCTATTTTAAGCAAGAACTGAGTTGTCACAATATCAAAACAAGAAAATTTTGATGCAGCTTTGTCTTTGGTGCATCTATTCTTTTATAATATTTATTTTATACATAAAAGAGAATTGTAATCTTACTTTAAATTACTTACATATATCATCTGTCTAGACTGATAATAAGGTAAGTGAGGTGATATAGAATTTAAAATAGTTAAATTATGTTATTCACCTAAGGTCCCGTACCATCCCATCTAAATTGAACATTGCTAATTGCCATTGTAACTGATGCAATTTTCAATTCTCATGGCTGCATTCAAGTTTTTTTTTTTACATTTTTGAACTTCTTAAAAATCAGTTTGTGTATTTATTTTTGTTTTGATTGGTGTCGAATGACTAATATGTGATTAATGACCCGGCTTTGTCAGGATGAGGCATAATTGGTCACGAACCTCATCTCGCACAACACATTTGATGAAAGAGGATGATCTTTAGTTGATAAATCCAATGGCTTCTTAAGGTATGTGCTTTTTTTATCTAGAGAATATTGGAGTCTAAAAAACAGGCAGATTAAAGTCCACGTGATGCTTCCAATGAGCTTTAGGTAAATATTGCAAGTTTGTTCTTTCTTTTTGTTTCTTCTTCTTACATTTAGTTTTTGTATTTTTAGGAATACACGCTGAAGCTCTATTCTTGATTATAGAAAAGTTCTCCGCAGCAATTAGTGCGTCCATCATTAATGTAATTAGAATGGAGACATCATTTGGAAGATATGGCATTCGAGATGTTTTTTGTTTAGTTTGTGTATAATTTTATATTTCATGAATTATGTTCTTTTGTTTCCAACTTACCAAGTGATTACAAGAAAGAGTATGTTAAACAACAATGTTGAAAGAATGGAGTTAATTTTGAGGGTGTTTGGAAGTTTTTAATAATTTAGAGTTTAATAAAATGTTTGAGAGAATTAAATTAATTATGGAGAGAATTCTTTGATTAGGAACTAAAAGAATATAATTGAAATAGAACATGTAGTGTGTGTTTGAAATAATTATTTTGTCTTTTAACTATTACCACTAATTCTTTAGTGAGGATAATTTTGGTAATATCATAGCTCATGAGAATATAATTGAAAATTAGACCACTTTTTGTGTGATTTGATTTAAACCGAATCATGAAAATTGAATTCTTATTAGAAATCAAATTTGCGTTACTTTTTACTATTTAAGTATAAAAATGAATTCTAACACTAAATGAATTGAAATCACAATGATATTATTCGTATTATCACTGTAATTACAAACAACACTAGAATAATATAATATTGAGATGATACTCAATTTCATCCTTGAATTTATATGCGATTCTCAATTTAGCTCCTAAAGTTTTAATTGTTTCTATTTAGTCTCCAAACTTTGTGAACATAACTCATGTTAGTCTTTGAAATAATTTTTAACGTACAAACGTTAACGGACGGATGCCGCACTAAACTTTGTAAAATGATGTCGTCTTGGTTTTGCTACTCAAATAACCCAAAAACAACATATTAAATGATGTTTATTAAAATTTTACGTAACAAAATAAGTAATACGATGCCGTTTTTGAGCTATTTAAATGTCAAAACCAAAACTGCATCATTTTACAAGTTTTAACGTGACATGTGATAGTCTACAAAAGCGCTCTATTAATGTTTTTATACTAAAAATAGTCTCATAGATTAATATGAGACACGTTTATAAATTTCGGGGACTAAATATAGACAATTGAAACCTCAGGTATTAAATTGAGACTCACGTGTCAAAGACCAAATTGAATATTATCTCTATAATATTCTTCATGTCTTTTTTTTTAATTGAAATGATCACAAGTTATTTTGAATTTTACAAATACTTTAAAAATAATAAAGATGACCGTTTCTTTTTTACACTAAATAAAATAACCAACAATTCTTTATACTCAAGTCGATCTAATGCTACAATGAATAAAGAGTAAAGTCTAAAGAAGCGATTTTTTTTCTCGAAATATCTATGCTACAATGAATGCGGAATTTTGTGGTGTGGTTTGCGTCAGTATCTTAAGAGTATCTATTATTTCACTCTCTATATAAACCCTCTATCCTTCATCACACTCACTCGCTCACTCACTCACTCTTCTCTATTCCGTTCCAGATAACACCCAACCCTACCCTTCCCAATCCACCCAGCTTTTCCTTCAAGGTTCTCTCTCCCTCTCTCCCCAATACATTTTCATTCTTTTTTGACATAGTTCGATTGTAAATAGATTGATTTTTGTAATTGATTGTTGTTAGGTTTTAAAAAAGGTGAATTAAAGATGAATTTTTTGTGCTTAATGTTTGTGCATGATTGGATCGTGTAAAATTATCACCTCAGATAATATGGTGTGCTGTATGGTAATGGATTTTTCTCACTTAAAAAAAAAAATCCATCTTCATCGTTGTAGGACCCATTGTGGTCCAAATTTAAAAATGAATCGTAAAAATCTAAGCTTGTCATGTTCGAAGAGGATTTTTTAATTGAGAGAATATACTTTGTGTCCTTTATTATTTACTGAACCCTTAATAATTTCTTTTATTTTTTTTAAATGATTCTTTCTGGTTATGAGATTTTTTGATATCTCTCATGATGGCTTCTGTGGTTGTCATAAATATCTTTGCATGTACAAAAGAATGTTTCCATTGAGCATGATGTGCTTGAAATTGTTCCGGAATGGGACTTTTGTTATTGTTTATTAATTTTTATGTAAACCTCTTTGGAAAACATGAGATTTTGGTATTTGGTTAACTAATAAACTTCTGTGCTTGACTCATATCTGTTTGTTTATGCTTTTATTTTAAGGAAAAATAATTTTAATTAAAAGTAGATGGATAAAAATTTTGAATAGTTGGATAAGTTTTAACTTTTTGTGACATTTGATATTAATTTTTTTTTGGCTCAGATTCATTTTTCACATTGCTAACTTGGAGGTTCTGAAGTTCATGAATATGTAGTTAATTAGATAAGCAATTTGTGAATGTCAAAATTTTACATAATTTGATTCTTTTAACAGGGAATCTCTCCATATATGAGTATACAGATATATTCTGACATTATACATGCATGCTGCTTGCTGTTTAACTGAAAATTAACCTTTCAAACATTGAAATTTTATATTTCTGCAGTGAGATGGCATCCTTGCATGCCAATGTGACATCAGTTGTTTGCAAAAGTGGCAACAATGCTTCTCAACCGAAGTTCCCAAGTACTACATTTTTGCCTGGGTTTGATGTAGCTGGATGCATTTCAAGTGCTTGGAAGAAGGAACTTGTCCCTTCTTACGTGGCTTCGATACCTAGAGCAACATTAACATTTGATCCTCAAACAACCAATTCGGACAAAACCAAACAAAAGAAGCACACCGTTGACCCTGCTTCCCCCGATTTTCAGCCTCTTCCTTCCTTTGAACAGTGCTTTCCTAAGAGCACGAAAGAATACAGGTCTGACTTGTTTTCTCCTTTAAAAAGTTATGCAACCAATGCGATTCGCTTTCAGATAATATATGGCTTTCCAACCCATTGTTGATAATCTGAATAAGCACACAGCATATTCTTGGATAGCTCATTCTATTACCAATGTTTACAGGGAAGTCATTCATGAAGGAACTAGTCATGTGCTCAGAGTTCCATTTCGACGAGTTCACCTCTCTGGGGATGAAGGACACTTTGATAACTATGATACAAGCGGTCCCCAAAATATAAGCCCAAGTATTGGTATGGCAATCAAGCATGTTGTTATTTTTCTTTGCCAATGGAAACCAGCACATTTTTCTTATGCATAATGTTGGGATAACAAGGACTATAATTCCTTTCATGCATATGTTCTATGATATAATCATTGATGTCATCACCAGCTTTGAGGAAAATCATAAGTACAATTAGTCCTGTCTTTTCTTCGATCACTTCTTTTCTGCTAGCTTTTATAGGTGCTTAACTGAGATTACTTGAACTACATCTTCCTCTTTGAAACTTATTTTGATTGAATTTCATTAACAGGTCATGTATATGATATATAATCTCGTTCCCAGATGTTTTTACTTGTCCTTTTATAAATTATTGTTTTAACGTCAGTTTATGCTTATCTTTGCTTTCTCCAATTTGTTACTATTATCGACATGTGATCGACTAATTAAGGCTAAGTTTCAAAGAATTGCAAATTTCTGCACTAACATGTATCTTGGTTATGCTGTGTTTTTGAAATCTGAGGTTATACATTACACCTAGCCAGATTAGCATTTTTTTGTATATATTTATTTAACTTATTATTGTCATTGAAGAATCTAATTTTTGATTGCCTATACGCGTACACTAAGCCATTAGAAAATACATTCATTTACTTCATTCCCTTTCATGGATAAATTAGGACTCCCCAAGTTGCGCGCACAGTGGGTTGATAGGAGAGAGAAACTTGGTACACCAAGATTCACTCAAATGTACTATGCTAAGCAAGGGATCATTACTGAGGAGATGCTTTATTGTGCCACTCGTGAGAAGCTTGACCCGGAGTTTGTGAGGTCAGAAGTTGCTCGTGGACGAGCTATCATCCCGTCCAACAAGAAGCACTTGGAGTTGGAGCCTATGATAGTTGGAAGAAATTTCTTGGTGAAGGTAAATGCAAACATTGGAAATTCTGCAGTTGCTAGCTCTATCGAAGAGGAAGTTTACAAGGTTCAGTGGGCAACTATGTGGGGAGCCGACACAGTCATGGACCTCTCAACAGGTCGCCATATCCATGAAACTCGTGAGTGGATCTTGCGCAACTCCCCCGTGCCAGTTGGGACCGTACCTATTTATCAAGCACTTGAAAAAGTTAACGGCATTGCTGAAAACCTTAGCTGGGAGGTTTTCAGGGATACACTGATTGAACAAGCCGAGCAGGGTGTTGATTACTTCACTATCCATGCTGGTGTTCTACTTAGGTACATTCCCTTAACAGCGAAACGCATGACAGGAATAGTTTCCAGAGGAGGATCCATTCATGCAAAGTGGTGCCTTGCTTATCACAAAGAGAATTTTGCTTATGAGCATTGGGACGAAATACTTGACATCTGCAATCAGTATGATATAGCACTATCCATTGGTGATGGGCTAAGACCTGGCTCCATATATGATGCGAATGACACCGCTCAATTTGCTGAGCTCTTGACGCAAGGAGAACTGACACGTAGAGCATGGGAAAAGGATGTTCAGGTGATAAAATCATAAAACTTTCTTGATATGCACGTACTAATGTTCTGATAAATTAATAGCCTGTGAAGTAACTTACTCCTTAGCTTCAATTTTGTATTGACTCTAAATATTATTTGGGCTACATGGCGACCTTATCTATTTCATATGATCTTAAGAAACCAGTGCATTGAATTACTTTACAGGTGATGAATGAAGGACCTGGACATATTCCAATGCACAAGATTCCTGAAAACATGCAGAAGCAGCTAGAATGGTGTAATGAAGCACCCTTCTATACTCTTGGTCCACTAACAACTGATATTGCCCCTGGTTATGATCACATTACCTCTGCTATTGGTGCTGCCAATATCGGGGCACTTGGTACAGCTCTTCTTTGCTATGTAACTCCAAAAGAACATCTCGGTCTACCAAATCGTGATGATGTGAAGACCGGAGTTATATCTTACAAGATAGCTGCTCATGCTGCTGACTTAGCAAAGGGTCATCCACATGCTCAAGCATGGGATGATGCACTGAGTAAGGCAAGATTTGAATTCCGATGGATGGATCAGTTTGCTTTGTCTTTGGATCCAATGACGGCCATGTCCTTCCATGATGAAACATTGCCATCTGAAGGCGCAAAGGTAGCCCATTTCTGCTCTATGTGTGGCCCCAAATTCTGCTCTATGAAGATAACCGAGGATGTCAGGAAGTATGCTGAGCAACATGGCTATGGCGACGCCGAGGAGGCTTTGAAGCGTGGAATGGATGCTATGAGTGCTGAATTTCTAGCTGCCAAGAAAACTATCAGTGGGGAGCAGCATGGTGAAGCTGGTGGAGAGATTTACTTGCCAGCAACATACCTAAATTCCAAAGAGAGGTGAATTTATCCCCGAACATTTTCATCACTTAAGTTCCAATTAATAAGCTTATGTTTGAGCATTATGTGAAAAAGGCTTTCTGTGCAATACACACTATTTGAGTTTTTAACCAAATTGACCTAACTATAAAATATTTTATATTTATATTAATCATCTTATACCCTTTTTAGTAATGTTATCATATAAAAGCAGCTTTTTTTCATACATCCCAAATACAACAGATTATCTTAAAACAACTTATCTGCTGAAGTATCCAAACATAAATTTATTGTTACATATAGCTATTTTGAGGCCTCATCAAGTGGGAGCCTCATGCATCGATTTGCTTTGTGGCTTGTGCAGTGCCTCATTTTTTCTCAAGATGTACTTATTTTACTTTTATCATATATTACAGGACTATATAAATGAAGCAGATCAATGGTAGAATTGGCTACACAACCGGCCTTATCTATAAGGATAGTGTGAAACATTTTCAAGCTGGCTGTAGGAGAATAATACAAAGTTCAGTTTGTTGATAACATCTTAGAACTCCTATCTTCAACTTTACTTTTGTTGTGAATTATCCAATTGTCAGGAATAAATTGTGTACTAGTATTTTGTTTGGTATCATCTTTTTATCTTTCTGGGAAACTTTATTAATACCCAAGATGCACCAGGGGTGCCTGAATCTGCATGAGCACTGGCTATTATTAAAGCTAGGATGCTAGCAGATCAGGCTGAGATAGTCCCTTTGAACCTGATCAGGGTGATGCCTGCGTAGGGAGCGTGCATTTTTCTCTTTCTTTTTTTGTATGCTTCTGCAGGGAGTGTGCCTTATATACAATGGTTTGGACTTAAGCCAATCCTGGTAAGCAGATTCAGTTTGTTGGCCATGTTAATTTCTAAGGGTTTGAAACTTTTTAAACTGGAAAATATAATACAAAGATCTGAAGTTATTAGTTTGTTAATATAGAGCTAAGATAAGAAAATATATCTTATAACCTTTACTCTTCCTGCTAATCATGTATTTTAGAATAGAATGAATTTTTTGGGCATCCAAAGTTGGTGTACATTTGACATCATCAAGATTTAAGAGGTGAAAAATAAAAGTTTAGTATTGGAATGGGGTCATATCGATTTCTAAGGGTATTGGAGTGTGGTAATATAGACTGCAGGGTTACATACATCTCATGGTGGTATTATAACGTAGCGTTTATTTTGAGGTATTGGGACGGAGACTGGGAGACTAAGACTCAGTATCATGTTTGTTGGATCAGAGATTAATACTAAAATTTTAGTCTTTGTCACCCAAATTTCATTATTTTAGTATCTCTAAACAGTGGAGACAAAGGGGACTGAAATTTTTGGGAACGGAGATTGAAACTTTAATAACATTTTATACCTAAAATACTTTCATTTCAATTAATTAATTTCAACTTTACCTTTTGTGTAAATTAAATTAAAGTTTCATTCTTATTTCAGTCTGTCTCCCACTTTACACCAAACAATACTGAGATTTATTTCAGTCTCTGTCTCTCAGTTTCAACCTCTCAGTCTTTGTCTCTTTTTCAAACGCTGCCTGAGGGTGGTAGGGTTAATTCCCTTGCTTGTCTTAGCTCTACCTGTTTATAGGACTCAAAAGGCCTCCATTAAGGTGTCACTCTAGGGGTCTCCTGAAGATTTGGTATTGTATTAGGATTAAGGAATTGATTAATTGAAGGTGCAGTTTGAGGATGAAATTGCAATATTGGGTCAGGATTGGAGGTTGGATTCCCAAAGATTTGGGACTGTGCTAGGGTTATGGGATCGCGGATGTGATTGGGCTGGGACTTGGATCTGTGTGCGAATTTACTTCTAAAGAACTTTACATTGTATTTTATTCCTTGGAATTCGAAAATGTGCAAATCAGTCATTTAAACTTTTATAAACATGTGTTTTAACTAAAACAAATGTATTATGCCTTGTTGAACTTTGTTTTTTGTGTGAATTGCCTCTCTAAAATTTCCTAAATTGTACAACTTTGATACGCCATGTTCTGTTAAAAATGTCTTTTTATTGTTAACAATGAATGGAAAAGATTATCATATCAATATATTTGATTTGCAGATTTGGGAAAGTTTAGGTAGTTGATTTGCACAGTTTTCGAATTTTTCAGAAGTGCACATGGTGTAAAAATCAAAGTGGTGAATTCCAATTATCCATAAAACTAACAACTATCTTACATTATACATTCAAATTCTCAAAAATGTGTTATTACCAATTGTGGGACCCACATAGGTGTTTCTATTCTTGGATTATGAAAGTGTTGTGAACAATTACCAACATGGTCATTTAGTCAATGAGTGATAGTGCATCCGAAACAGGAAGCAAACCCAGCAAGAAAAGCAACAGTATCTACTCATATTAGCTTTTACTTTTCACACATTACTTAAAAAAAATGCCACTTTTTCTAACCTCCTTAACCCACCCTTTTGGCACATGCCCTTGTATCCTTAGAAACAAGCTCTATAGTAACCAAAGATACTCACATGATAAACACAAATGTATGAACTTGTTTCATTCCTCACTCAAGCACACTTCAAGACCTTCTCTCATTTTCACAGTTCAAACCTTTTTCAACAACTGTGCTTCTCTGGGTCTTACCTGCATTTCTTTCAAAATCACCTCACATATATAAAAATCTTGATGATTAGTACCCAAAATTAAAGTTATATGAAACACAATGAATCACACAGGCTACTACTTTGAGAACAGAAGCTTGTCCTTGAGGAACAACTCTAGGAGGACTAAACCAGCTAGAATTCGACGCGAGCCGAGATGCATCTTTGGGATTTGTTGGCGTTCGGAGTTCTCTCCCATTGAGTTTCTTAAGGGTGTTGCTGAAAGATTGACAAGGGCTATGTGCTGTGGTTCTGTCAGTAGACGACGACCCCTGAACAAAGGGTTGTCGACGTCTGTAGGAAAATCGAAGCTGACGGCGGCATCATCTGTTGATTATTATAGGGCAGCTGCAGTTGAAGACTGCATTGAGTTCATCCACACTTCGTTCTCAAGATCAAATTCTTTAACCGCCGCACCAACTCCTTCCAGGGATGAATTTATGCATGCTTTCTTGAGAAACTTTGAATCACAGAATGTGTGAAGCTATTAACCTGTTCTTGCTGCTGTGTGTGTCTACCTTTTGAATGTGTTTAGTTTCACAAAAACGATGGTGCCATCTGATGATTACTATGTTGGATATGTATGGTTGTATTTTGTGTTTGTATCAGCAGAACTAGCTGTGTAGTATTTTGATGGGATTCGAAGTTCTAAACCTTTGACACTGCTTTTGTTTGTATATGTATGGTTGTATATGAATGCGTTTATTATTTATTATTTTTTTTTTTAAATATAGATAAACTTCTTATCAATTTGAAAGCCAACTTTTATATGCTTAATCAACTATACAATAACAAGTTAAGTTTGTTCTATTAGGTTGATGCGATAATATTTCACAGCAAATCATGCTTAAATCAACTGTAGTAAACTGTAACCATGACCACATATAAACATCACAGTATTGTGGAATATTTAATCTGATAATGGGAGGATGCTAGAGATTGCAACTATTTATTTATTTAAGTCCACAGCTAGGCTAATAGATCTTAAACTGACATTTTCTTAAGCAAAAATCTCTTTATTTTCTCAAGTGTATCACTAACATTGCATAGACCAACAACATCACTTGCTAGCTAGCTAATTGTATGATTTAGTAAATCTCATTTGACAATGAATCTCATTTTGGGTGGTCATCTGCAAATTGAAAATGAAAATGAAATTGTGGATATCTTACATAATAACTGGTTTCAAACTATTTATTAATTTTTTTTATCTTCATCTATTGGGACTTGGGAGTACTAATTTATTTTTTTAATTATTTTTAAATAAAGAAAATTTTTGAATTTTTTTCTTTGATATATATATTTCAATTTTTATTGATGAATAAATTACCATTTGTATCCAATAAAGATACAGACGGCGACAAATGTACTCATATAAGAATAAAACGACAATTGTAACCATGGAAGATGGCCTCCGTGTGCTAAGAGTACCGGACGTTGGTTACGTAATTGGTCCGTTAGGGTACTCTTGGATACGGAAGCCATCTTCTGTGGTTATAATTGTCGTTTTATTCTTATATGGATACATTTGTAGTGTCTGGATCTTTTATGAGTATATATAGTAATTTATTCTTCATTTATTCATTTAAGTATTAAAAAGATAATTAAGATGATGAATTTGCTCTATTACAAACTGAAATTTGCATATGTCAAACTATATATATCACATAAATTCAAGTTAAGTGCCAAGATAAGTAAACCAAATTATCAAATTGGCCTAAAGACTTCAAACAATCCAAATTGTTGAAAACAGAATGTACCTGGCAATTCTAACTGATCCAAAAATGAATCCATTTGTTCTGTAAATACAAATGACCAATAAGAGCAAAAAAAGGACACACAGCATAAAAATATTCCATAATGGTCAAGAGAATTTAACATAACCTTTAAACAAGGTAAATTATATAGCAATGGAAATTAAAATGCTTAATCTTTTTTCTTTTTTTCAATTAATTTTCAGTTCTTAGCAAACAAGCCTCCAAATCCACCATTCTTCTTCTTCTGCGGCACGGCGACGGAGTTCCTGCGGCCGCCATTAGTGGTTCCTCCGCCACTCTTGTCCTCAACCTTCTTGAGAATTGGATCAGTTTCAAGAAGCTGATCTTCCTTCTGCAAATTGCCAAGGATCCAATCAAGCAAACCCTTCTCTTCTTTGTTGCCACCAGAAGCACCTTTTGCTGCTGTTGCTGCAAAGACTCTACCTGTTGCTGGTGCAAATGACATGATCACTGAAGCCATTGATGAATTTTGATAGAAATGGAAAATGGGGTGGTTGGAAATTATGGAAAGTTTGGTTTTTTGGATAGTGGCAATGATAATATTGTATGTGTTTGTGGTTGGTTGTGAAGGTCAATTTGGACCGTTGGATTGGATTTTGAATGGTTGAGATGGGAGTTGTGTGTTTATGTGGCACGAGTTCTCCACAAGTGTCTTATCTTCATTATATTTCTACTTTCTTTTTTTTTCTTTTTAAATAAAAAGCAAAACATTTTTGGCGAGTTGATGAGAAATTTTAACGAGATTTCTCAAATGTCATATATGCATGGTGTTGGTGACTAATAAAAAAATGTTAATTAAAATAAGAGTTTTCTCATTTTTTGTAGTGTAGATAAATAAGGAGTGAGTTATATATTAAATTTATTTTTTTTACTTGAAGATAATTAGTAATAAGTGTTTTCAGGATGTTTATTAAAGATATTAATACGATAAATCACATATATAAATAATTTTTCATTCACTATTACACCATTATCCTAAGTTGATTTTTGTTACGTATATATTTTATAAAAATCATTCTGATTTACTATTCGTTTTGAGAATGATTTTTATAAGATATATGTTGTTACGGTGGGTAACCGGAGATTAATACGACGGATGGCGTTTGGCGGCCTAAGTGTATGATGGAGGAGAACTCCGGAAGGGTCCGCAACTCGGGAGGCTCCGTCCGACTTGTGCTCGCGCGTGAATGGGGGGTGGTACCTGCAAAGACACTCCGATGCTTAAGTTAGCAAGAGTGTGAGCAGGTCTAGAGAGTATTGGACTTAGAGATACCTGAGGGGTGTCAGTGTATTTATAGTGGTGAGCCAATAACCACCGTTGGTGTAGTGCCGTATCTTTAGGGTGGTAACCGTCCCTATTATCTTGGGGAGGTTAAGATATGGCTTTAAGAGGCGGTTAGAGAGATTTTAGGGGCGGTTACTCATTTGAATGAGTGTTGATCTGCCAGCTAATCTCACATCCGACCTCTTCAGACCAA
>NC_029772.3:5100293-5108104 GCF_000817695.3 Arachis duranensis
GGATAAAGGTTAGTTTTGCTTTTTCCATGTCATGCTTTATGTTTGCATGTTTTGTTTTGCGAGTAGATAGGTTGACCTGTAGATTCTGGTTTCGAATCTCTCTTCTTTAGTGGCCGTGTTTTTTGATTTTCTTTTTCTTTTTCCCTTTTTGTAGGTTTCTGCCACCTTTCTTTGTATAAAAAATGGCTTCCGTAGATGTTCTTTCTCAGTGGGTTGATGTTACAGTCCTTGGGGAGGAACCCCTGGTCGATGCTGAGTTTATCACTCATCTTCGTACTCATCACCGGCTTTGTACTTCGGAGGAGGACGAGCCAAAATATGAGTTGATAATCCCGGGTCCGGAAGACCGGGTTTGTTTTGGGAGAGTTAATGAGGCGGCCCCTCATTTTTTCTTCATGTATGAATGTATGATCACCCGTTTGGGTGTTTTTCTTCCTTTCTCTGATTTCGAAATGTCCGTTTTGCACCACTGTAAGGTTGCCCCTACTCAACTCCACCCCAATTCTTGGGGTTTTTTGAAGATCTATCAGTTTATAAGCCATGCTCTGGACTTCCCGACCTCTTTAAGGATTTTTTTTCTTTCTCTTTCATATGACTAAGCCCTTCAGTGGGCTAAACAACAAACAACAATGGGTATCCTTCCGAGCCATTCAAGGTCGGAGGATTTTCACCCTTTTTGATGAATCTTTCCACGACTTTAAAAACTTCTTCTTCAAAGTTCAAGCCGTAGAGGGTCACCACCCCTTTTTTCTGGACGAGCATTCCTCCCCCCGCTTTCCTCTTTACTGGCTGCCGGCCACCCCTTGTGAAAAGATTGGTCTAGATGACCTGGACGAGGTGGAGGCGGCCATTGTGGGGTTTTTCCGAGAAGCATGGGGGAGGGCCCCATACTTGGATACGAGAAAAATCCTTCAGGGGACGTCAACTTTTGTTCAGTCTTGCATAGGTAGTGCATGCATTTCTTATTTCCGAGTTCTTTTTCGCCGACTTATATTTTACCGACTTTTATTTTACCGACTTGTATTTTACCGACTTGTAACTTGGTTGTTACTTTTGTAGATATGGCAAAAAGGAATGCTCAAGAGTCCTACCAGAGGGTCCAGGAGGCCAAAGCGAAATCCCGGGCTAGGTCCGGGGGTGCCAAGGCGGTCATCTCTCCTCCTCCTCCCCCTCCTCCTCCTAAAAATGTGGGTACTCCCTCTCAACCTATTATTATTTCCTCCTCCTCAAGTTTGGCTCGACCACTCCCTTCTGCCCAACTACTTTCTGAGCCGGAGAAGAAGAAGCGCAAGACTTCAGAGTCTGGCCCTTCTTGGGAAGGTGGTGTTAAGGCGGATGCTCTTGCATTCGTCCGAAAGAACATCTATCCTCTTATAAGTATGGATGATGTTTCTGTTCGGAACCACCTTTCCGCTCTGGCTGAAGAAAGTTTTAGGGCGGCGGGAGTTTGTGGCAAACTTTTGGATATATTCGAGAAGACTCCTCTCAGCTCTTTGGGGACTTCCCCAAAGGTTGAGGAGCTGGAGGAGAGGCTTCTCATGTTTGAAAAGCATGAGAGGGAGTTGAAGGTGGAGAGGGACAAACTGAGGAAGGAGAGAGATGTCCTCCGGGAGAAGGAGAGCCAGCTGCAAGCCCAGTGCACTATGGAGGCGAATCTGAGGAAGGCAGCCCAGGAGAGTTATCAAAGCTTATTTAAAGATATGGTGGAGGTGAGGAAGGATTTGATGAACTCTCGGAATGCTTATACTGAGTTGGAGGACTCTATCGCCGAGGGTGCCGAGGAGTCTTGGAGAATTTTCTTGGAACAAGTCAGAGTCATCGCTCCCGACTTGGACCTTTCTCCTTTACATCCCGACAAGGTAGTTATTGATGGCGCTATTGTTGATCCTCCTGTCCCCGAGGTCGTTTCCGAGTCAGACCTAAAGACTCGGGGACAGAGGATTATAGAGTCTCCTCCTCATTCCAAAGACGCTCCGAGTTCTTCAATCCTCGCCCCGACTTCCTCTTCGGCTCCTCCTCCTGGTCCTGGTGGTGTTCCTCCTGGTGGTGGTGATTCCTCTACTCTGTCCAAAAAATGACTTCTTTATTTTTATGGCTATATGGGGGCCCGGCCTGTGGGTCCCCCCCTTTTTTAAACTTCTATTTATTTGCTGGTGGTCGTGAACAATTTCCTTCTGGCCTTTTAAGGCCGTAAACAAAACATTCTGTTTGGTGCCCTTTTTTGGATAAGGGTTTTAAACAAAATAAACGCCCTTTTTTGGATAAGGGTTTTCTAATCGAAGTAGGTGCCCCTTTTTGGATAAGGGTTTAAGTTACTTTACGCGTGTACATGCTTTTCTGTTTTGAATATGTTTGATCTTTTCGGAAAACCTTTTGTTAGCTTGCATTGTTTTCTTGAGCCTTTTTCGTGCAAAGGCTTGTATGCAAACTTTAAACTTTTCAGGTTTTCATATCTCTTTTGTTATCCTTTATACTCAACTTTGCTTTAGTGAGTTTTTATGACTTAGGTTATTTTTGTGATGCGTTTTTCATCTACTCGGAGTATTCCCGAGTTTGTTTTACTCGGGTTCTCATTTCGACTTAGGAGTCGGATTGTTCCCGAGTTTTTTTTACGATCAACTCATACAACCTCTTTACACCGACTTGTACCTCGTCGTTTCATCCTGACGACCATGTTAGGTCGGTTCATGGGATTTTCACGTTTTGTCGAGCTTAAGTCGGCGCGTTTCGTAGAAAGACTTATAAAAAATAAAGGAGGATATTTAAGAGAAATATAGTAATGAAAAGATCTTTATTAATTTGGAAGGTACCTTTTTGCTACTAAGGGTCTTGACAGTATGTTTCCCTTAGTCTCTACTATGATGCCTCGTTAAAAACCCCTCTCCAGAAAAAACCCTTTTTTGGGAGAAAAATCATGAAGCTGGGAAAAGAGTACATCAGGGAGTAGAGTTCGCTTCTAACTGTAGTACCTTTTCATATTACAAGCATGCCACGACCTTGGTAGCTCAGTGTCGTCCAGGTCGGTTACTTTATAATAACCTTTCCCTAACACTTCTTTGATTTTGTATGGCCCTTTCCAATTTGCGGCGAGCTTTCCATCTCCTGATTTGTTGACTCCAATGTCGTTTCTGATTAAGACTAAGTCTTCTACAGCAAATGTTCTTCGAATGACTTTCTTGTTGTATCTGGTAGTCATTCTTTGTTTTAATGCTGCTTCTCTTATTTGGGCGTTCTCTCGGACTTCGGGGAGCAAGTCGAGCTCCTCTTTGTGCCCCTGTACATTTCCGACCTCATCATGGAGAATTACCCTTGGGCTTTGCTCATTGATTTCTATAGGAATCATGGCTTCTACGCCGTATACTAGTCGGAAGGGTGTTTCTCCTGTGGCGGATTGGGGTGTTGTCCTATAAGCCCATAACACCTGAGGGGGCTCTTCAGCCCAAGCTCCCTTTGCTTCCTGTAGTCTCTTCTTTAGTCCTGCCAGTATGACCTTGTTAGCTGCCTCGGCTTGCCCATTGGCTTGTGGGTGTTCTACCGAGGTGAATTGATGTTTGATTTTCATACTGGCTACCAGGCTTCTGAAGGTGGCGTCGGTGAATTGGGTTCCATTATCTGTGGTGATGGAATAAGGTATTCCATACCTCGTGATGATGTTTTTGTAAAGGAACCTGCGACTTCTTTGAGCGGTGATGGTGGCTAATGGTTCTGCTTCTATCCACTTTGTGAAGTAATCTATCCCCACGATCAAGTATTTTACTTGCCCTGGTGCTTGGGGAAAAGGACCTAACAAATCCATTCCCCATTTTGCGAAAGGCCAGGGGGAAGTGATACTGATGAGCTCTTCTGGTGGAGCTACGTGGAAATTCGCATGCATCTGGCATGGTGGGCATCTTTTCACAATGCATCTGGCATGGCTGGCATTTTTTCACAAAGTCTGTTGCATCTTTCTGCAAGGTCGGCCAATAGAATCCTGCTCGGATTACTTTCCTGGCCAGCGACCTTGCTCCGAGATGGTTTCCGCAGATCCCACTATGTACTTCCTCCAACACCTCGGTGGTTCTTGAGGTCGGTACGCACTTCAGCAATGGTGTTGATATTCCTCTTCTGTAAAGGACATTTTTCACCAAAGTATAATGTTGTGCTTCCCTTCGGATCTTTTTAGCTTCTTTCTCCTCTTTGGGGAGGATGTCGAATTTCAGGTATTCGACTAAGGGATTCATCCATCCGAGGTTTAGGCCGACTACCTCAAGTACCTCTTGTTCATCTTCTGTTCTTGATACCGAGGGCTCTTGAAGGGTTTCTTGAATCAGGCTTCTGTTGTTCCCTCCGGGTTTGGTACTTGCTAACTTGGATAGGACATCAGCTCTGCTATTTAGATCCCGAGTTATATGCTTGACCTCGGTTTCCGCAAAGTGCCCTAGGTGTTCCAAGGTTTTTTCCAAGTATTTCTTCATATTGGGGTCCTTCGCCTGATATTCTCCACTTATTTGGGAAGTCACCACTTGTAAGTCGCTGTAGATCGTCACCTTTGCGGCACCAACCTCTTCTGCTAACTTTAATCCTGCAATCAAGGCTTCATATTCTGCCTGATTGTTTGAAGCCGGAAATTCAAATTTTAAGGAAACCTCTATCTGGGTTCCTCTTTCATCTACCAATATTATGCTTGCACCGCTTCCTGTTTTGCAAACTTCTCTAGTTTGTGGTACCTTAGCTCAGGGCCTTGTAGGACCTTACTGATAAAGTAGACCGGGTGCTGCCCGACCTCGTCTTCTCTGATCAGGGCTGATGAGACAGCCCTGTTTGCGACGGATAGGTATAGGACGAGGTCTTTTCCCGGTATTGGTCGAGTTAATATAAGAGGTTGGCTTAGGAATTTTTTGAACTCTTGGAACGCCTCCTCACATTCCGGAGTCCATTCAAACTGGCATCCCTTCCTTAACAGAGAGAATAATGGAAGGGATTTTAGTGCTGATCCTGCCAAAAATCTGGAGAGGGCTGCAAGTCGGCCATTGAGCTGTTGGACCTCTCTCAAACAAGTCGGGCTTTTCATTTCTAGGATGGCTCTGCATTTGTCGGGATTGGCCTCAATCCCTCTTTGTGTTAGCATGAAGCCTAGAAATTTTCCTGCTTCTACTGCAAAGGCGCATTTTGCGGGATTTAGTCTCATCCCATGCAACCTTATAGTGTTGAAGACTTGTGAGAGGTCGGTTAAGAGGTCGACTTCTTGCTTGGTTTTTACTAACATGTCGTCGACGTATACCTCCATTAGGTTCCCTAGGTCCATTAGGCTCCCTAGGTGGGGGGAAAACACTTTGTTCATCAGCCTTTGATACGTGGCTCCTGCATTCTTTAGTCCGAATGGCATGACCACGTAACAATAATTGGCTTTTGGTGTGATGAATGATGTTTTCTCCTGGTCGGGTTCATGCATCGGGATTTGATTGTATCCCGAGTAGGCGTCCATGAATGATAGGTATTGGTACCCTGAGCTGGAGTCTACCAGGGTATCAATACTCGGTAGGGGATAAGGGTCCTTAGGACATGCCTTATTCAGGTCGGTATAGTCGACGCACATTCTCCATTTACCATTTTGTTTTTTGACGAGCACTACATTGGCTAGCCATGTCGGGTATTTGACCTCTCTAATAAAGCCAGCTTCCAGGAGCGCCTGTACTTGCTCTTCTACTATTGAGGCCCTCTCTGGGCCGAGCTTACGTCTTCTTTGCTGTACAGGTCGGGACCCCGGGTAAACCGAGAGCCTGTGAGACATGAGCTCGGGATTGATCCCGGGCATGTCGGAAGCCTTCCAGGCGAAGAGGTCGGAGTTAGCTCTAAGGAGTTCACCCAACCTTTGTTTTAGGGTTTCCCCTAGGTTGGCTCCTATGTAAGTGTTTTTTCCTTCCTCCTCACCGACTTGTATCTCCTCGGTTTTTCCTCCCGGCTGGGGTCGTAGCTCTTCTCTAGTTCTTGCGCCGCCTAGCTCTATGGTGTGGACTTCTTTGCCCTTCCCTCTCAGATTTAGGCTTTCGTTATAGCACTTCCTTGCCAATTTTTGATCTCCCCTTACCGTTGCTATTCCTCCTGGAGTCGGGAATTTCATGCAAAGGTGGGGAGTTGATACCACTGCTCCGTGGATACCACCGCTCCGAGTCGATTCAGGGTAGCTCTTCCGATTAGGGCATTATATGCTGACCCTACGTCGATGACTATGAAGTCTATACTCAGAGTTTTGGATTTTTCCCACTTTCCAAAGGTAGTATGAATGGGTAAAAATCCCAGTGGCTTTATTGGCGTATCCCCTAACCCATATAGGGTGTCGGGGTAAGCTCTCAATTCTTTTTCATCTAACCCTAGCTTGTCGAAGGCGGGCTTGAAGAGGATGTCCGCCGAGCTTCCTTGGTCTACCAGGGTTCTGTGGAGATGGGCGTTAGGCTAGGATCATGGTTATTACCACGGGATCATCATGCCCGGGAATTATCCCTTGCCCATCTTCTTTGGTAAATGAGATAGTGGGGAGGTCGGGTGTCTCTTCCCCGACCTGATAGACTCTTTTGAGGTGTCTTTTGCGAGAGGATTTAGTGATTCCACCTCCCGCAAATCCTCCTGAGATCATATGGATATGTCTCTCAGGGGTCTGTGACGGTGGATCTCTTCTATCCACATCGTCTCGCTTTCTTTTTCCATGGGTGTCCGACCTCTCCATGAGATATCTGTCAAGCCGACCTTCTCTAGCCAGCTTTTCTATCACATTTTTGAGGTCGTAACAGTCGTTGGTGGAGTGACCATATATTTTATGGTACTCACAATATTCGCTGCGACTTCCCCCTTTTTTATTTTTAATGGGTCTTGGGGGTGGCAGCCTTTCAGTGTTGCAAATTTCTCTGTATACATCCACTATAGAAGTCTTTATTCGGTGTTGCAAATCTCTCTGTATACATCCACTATAGAAGTCTTTAGAGGAGTATAAGAGTGATACTTTCTGGGCCTTTCGAGACCGGGTTCGTCCTTCTTCCTGACTTCCCTTTCCCTTTCCCTAGAGGAGGAAGTAGGTCCAGGCCGTGAACTCGGGTCTCTTAGCCTTGCGTTCTCTTCCATATTGATGTACTTTTCCGCCCTTTCTTGTACATCACTTAGGGAAACGGGGTGTCTTTTAGATATGGACTGTGAGAAGGGACCTTCTCTAAGTCCATTGACCAACCCCATTATTACTGCCTCTGTGGGCAGGTCTTGGATCTCTAAGCATGCCTGGTTGAACCTTTCCATATAGGCTCGTAAAGACTCTCCGACCTCCTGTTTTATTCCCAGGAGGCTCGGTGCATGTTTTACTTTATCCTTTTGGATTGAGAACCTCATCAAGAATTTCCTCGGGAGGTCTTCAAAACTAGTGATGGATCTCGGGGGGAGGCTATCGAACCACTTCATCGCTGCTTTCGATAAAGTGGTCGGGAAAGCCTTGCATCTCGTAGCGTCGGAGGCATCAGCTAGATACATCCGACTTTTGAAGTTGCTAAAATGATGCTTTGGATCCGTAGTTCCATCATAGAGGTCCATATCAGGGCTTTTGAAGTTCCTTGGAACTTTTGCCCTCATTATGTCCTCGCTGAAAGGATCTTCTCCGCCCGGGAGTTGATCTTCTCCTTCATCGCGGAAGTTCTTAAGGGAGGATTCTAGCTGCAAGAGTTTTCTTTCTAACTCTTTTCGCCGTTCCATCTCCTCTTTAAGGTACCTTTCGGTTTCCTTTTGCCTCTCCCGCTCTTGTTCCAATTGCTCCAGGCGGCTATGGACCAATCCCATTAGTTCAGTTACGTGAG
>NC_029772.3:5108293-5119266 GCF_000817695.3 Arachis duranensis
GGGTGGTACCTGCAAAGACACTCCGATGCCTAAGTTAGCAAGAGTGTGAGCAGGTCTAGAGAGTATTGGACTTAGAGATACCTGAGGGGTGTCAGTGTATTTATAGTGGTGAGCCAATAACCACCGTTGGTGTAGTGCCGTATCTTTAGGGTGGTAACCGTCCCTATTATCTTGGGGAGGTTAAGATATGGCTTTAAGAGGCGGTTAGAGAGATTTTAGGGGCGGTTACTCATTTGAATGAGTGTTGATCTGCCAGCTAATCTCACATCCGACCTCTTCAGACCAAGTCGTGAATGGCACCGACTTCTTATGTGAAGGGCGGCGCTTAGCTAGGCTTTAATCCTTTGGATCAGGCCTTTTAATTGGACCTGCGCCTTTGCCTTGGGCCAGGGTATGAACATATGTGTAATAAAAATTAATTTAGAACAACAGTATAATATTAAGCAGGAAAAAATTTATTTAGATGATTTACTCTTAAAAAAATTCAATGTATTTACTGTAAGAAAAGTAGAGAACTTTAAAACCGTAAAAAGTTCATTTAACTAATTTATTAATTGTTATTACATAAACTGAATATGCCATAACCACGCAAATATTTCTCCTCCAAATAGAGTGCTCATTTTCGTTGTTTTTTGGTCTCCGTACGTTGAAATGGCCACTTCAATATGGGCCTCCAAATCAAGCTTCTCTTCTACCAATTTGTAGTTAGCCCATGATGTAATGTTTGTAACTCAAACATTTGGCCAAAATAGAAATATTGAGAAAGGAAATACCTTTTAGTACCGCATTGCCAAAAACTAAAATTTAACTATGAGCGGTCAAATTCTAGGGTGGTAGTAACTTGATGTGATGAGAAAACTATTTCAGTATTATATTTTGTTTAAGATAAAAATAAAAGTTGATATATTTAAAGTTACTAAAATACTCTCCTAATATTTGTTTTCATCCACCCTCTTTCTCTTTTTTTCCTTTTGCTTTGCTTAAACCGCGCATATGAAAATGAATCGCCAAAAAGCCTAGAACTACGTTGAGAAGTAAAAAGTTGAGAACCAAGTTTATCACCACCACATTCAAATATAGATCCACGTCAATGAGTCTTAACTCACATGGCATACCTCTCCTTCCCCATCTGAAAGGTCTTGGATTCAATTTCTATCGACTGCAGCTGAGGAGAAAAAAATTAGTAAGTATGTGAGGAGTGTGTGAATATATGTTATACCTAGGATTGGGAGTTATCCAATCCACCTGGAATATCTAGGATTAGAGGTTGTCCAATCCACCTGACAAAAAAAAAGTGTAGTTCCACAAGCACATAACAAAACCCCATTGTGGCATTCACCATTCCTCCCAACTACGTCGAAAGGTACTTTGGTGCCCAACACTCACCATCCAACCTGCATCGTCCTCTTTCGTCTCTAGGGATGGCAATTTTCTCTGGTGGGACGGATGAAATTACATAAATATCCTTATATAATATATATGTGTGTGTGTGTGCGCACGTGCGCGTACGTGTGCGTGTGCGTGTGATGGAAACAAAAACCTAATTCACGCCTCTCCCTCACTCTCTCATCAGATCACTCTCAGTCTCAGTCTCTCACTCTCTCAGGTCTCACCCTCTCCGTCTTTCTTCCTCTTCCTTCTTCCCTTGCAGCCACTCACCTTCTTCCTCTCATTGAGCCGCTGGTGTTGCTCTGTGTTTGCTTCTCACAGTGTTGGCGCCGCCTGCACCCGTGTCGTCGCTGCACCTACATTGTCGCCTCTACTCCGCGAAGACAAAGTTGATCCAGCCATGCCTCTGCCATCACCAGCTTATTCAGATCTGTCATCACCAACCATGCTTCTGCATCCAGAGGAGAGGAGAGCCGTCTTCACGCCGTGCGTCTAAGGAGAAGAGAATCGTCACCACTTTGTCACCGTCCAGAGGATAGGAGAGCCGTCTTCACGGCGCGCGCTTGAGGAGAACTGTCACAGTTTTTGTCACCGTCCAGAGGAGAGTTGTCTTCGTTGGCGCTGTTCATAGGAGATCCGCCTTTGTCGCCGTCCAGAGAAGAGCCGTCCTTCATCGCCGTCAGAGGAGAGCCGCTGCTGCTCACCTTCCTCCTCTCCTTGCGTCGCTCACTGCTTTCTTCTCAAAGCTTTACCACCTCTGGTTCGCCTTTGCTCTTCTGTTTTAATGTATATTTTGATTTTCAATTGATGAAATTGCTACGATTTGAATTCTATTAATGTGAAATTGGATTTAGGATTAGGGTTTGAATACTGTTAATTAATAAATTTGGATTTAGAGATAAATTTTGTTGCTGTAAAATTGGATTTAGGGTTTGGAGTTTGATTTCTTACTGAAAAAATGAAAAATTGGATTATAATACTGAGTTTCGGGTTTAGACTATGTTAAATGTTAATTATCTTTTATTTTTCAATTTTTCTATTTTTTTAAATGTTTTTGAATTTTTTAAATCCCTGAATATCCACGGAGACCCCGATCTCCGGCGGATACGGGGTCCCCGTTACTCGTCGCGGGGACGGGACAGGGATGGGGACAGATTTTGGATGGCGGGGGACGGGGGACATGTCCCCGCCCCTATGGGGACCATTGCCATCGCTATTCATCTCCTACCTCGTCTCTCACTCTCTCCAATCCTTCTCCAGCATCGCCTTCACCTCCGAAACACAATCCAAGCCTTCCACATTGCTGTTGCCGCCCTCCGCGCATCCACCCGCCCTCTCATTCTGGCTACCACTTCATCGTCGCGGTCCTTCGAAAGGACTCCCAGCTCATTGACACCGAATTCCTCTCTAAAATCTGTGCTAATTCTTCACACAAAAGAAGGAATTTCTAATGAGAATAATGATCTTCTAAGAGAAAGAAATCATAATCTAAGCCCTACCACCGGGATAAACTTGAAAAATAAAAAAATGAGAGCTTTGACAAATAAAATGTCATTAAAATTGTAATTCTTTTATTCAAAAAGTTTGAGTTTTGTTTTCACTTTTTACAGGTATCAAAAAGACTGAAATTTTATAGGACTAAAATTTTAATTTCTAACTACCAAATATAATACTGAATCCCAATTTTAATTTCAATATTCCATACTAAACACATTCTTAAAGATGTATTGCAGTTGATGTAATGGTACATTGGAGGAATTGTTGGCCTTTTTGAGAGATGTACCCAGGTTTAAATTCTATTTAAATCAAGAAGTAGATAGTGTTATAGACTTGTTAACCATAAAAAAATATTTGAATTAAAATGATGTTAAAATTGATTTAATTTTAAAATTAAATTCTTTGTTTAGAATGAATAAAAATAAGAATACATTAATTTGTAAATCACTAAATCCATAATATTTATTTGATAATCAACTCAAATCTCTATTTTTTTACATAATTTAATTTAAATTGTAATGATTTGGTTGTTAAAAATTGTTACGGTCTGGCCCAAGTCACGTACGGATCGGCCCGCCCCATCGAGAACCCGACCCGAGTGGTCGAGCTCTCAGCGTTCGCCACGACACCTGGACACGCGTCCTCACCATTCCCCCAACACAGCTGGGGGGAATCTTCGTGGAAAGTGGGCTCGTCCCCTCAGGGCCCACCTCTGACACAGTATAAATGGGGAAGGACCTGCCCTTCCCCAAGGTACGTCATACCCTTTCATCTAATCACTTTCCCGCCTGCACATCGCTGACTAGAGCGTCGGAGTGTCTTTGCAGGTGGCACCCCCCCATTCTCCTTCTGCAACGAGTTCTCTGCTACTCGGCGAGCCCAATTCTAGCACGATCGAAGTAGAGGCGTTCCCACTCCCTCACCTATTCACCCGACCTGTCCGGAAACCGACTACCGAACATTGGCGCCGTCTGTGGGGACTCGGACCTAAATGGATGTCGCGCTGGGTCCCGGAGACCAAGCCCGAGCAGCCGGGGCAGAGGGGGCAGCCTCCGTCGCCTCGCTAAGGGGGCGGCGGAGGTCCCCCCGACAACACACAGAACAGCACACGAGAGCACGACCCTTCGGGGGAACAGGCGGCGCCAGCGCCATAATAATGCAGGAGCTACGCCACAGGGTCCAGAACTTGGAGCGACAGTTGGCCGACCGGGAGCGGGACGAACGAACTACCGATCCCAGCTATACCCCGTCCCCCGAAAGCGAGGAGGAAGACTCTCACCGAAGCTGCCCGCGGCGTACATCCGCATCCCGAACGGAAGCGGAGAGCACGCGGGAAGAGTCTCCTATCCCGAGGAGACAAAACGACACGATCATCTACTCCCGGGGCAGGCTAACCTGCCGAGCGGCAAGAGGCGACGGGACACAGGACCCGCAAGAGCACCTAACGGCCTTCGAGGCCCGAATGAACCTCGAAGGAGTGGGAGATGAGGTAAGGTGCCGCGCTTTCCCGGTCACCTTGGCAGGCCCGGCAATACGGTGGTTCAATAGCCTCCCGCAGGGTTCTGTAGTCGGCTTCTCGAACATCAGCCGCGCCTTCTTGGCGCAATTCACTACTAGAATCGCAAAGGCAAAGCACTCAATCAATCTCCTCGGCGTGACCCAACGCACCGGGGAGACGACCAGGAAGTATCTAGATCGATTCAACGATGAATGCCTGGAAATCGAAGGACTAACCGACTCTGTGGCCAGCCTTTGTCTGACGAATGGCCTTCTTAATGAGGATTTTCGAAAACATCTCACCATCAAACCGGTCTGGACGATGCATGAGATCCAGCCCGTAGCCAAAGAGTACATAAACGACGAGGAAGTCAGCCGAGTCGTGGCCGCCAACAAACGGCAGCCCAGCTACAATCAAACCCGACAACACGGCAATGGGGAAAAGCCAAAGGGACAAACCAGGGAAGAGGCGCTAAGTAAGGCACCAAGAACATTCCCCCGAATCGGGAAATTCACCAACTACACTCCGCTCGCTCTCCCCGTCGCGGAAGTTTACCAACAAATAGCCGAGAAGGGAATCCTGCCGAAGCCCCGACCACTCAAGGACCGCACTGGAGGGAACAAAAACCTTTATTGTGACTACCACAAGGGTTACGGCCACCTAACGCATGATTGTTTTGACCTGAAAGATGCACTAGAACAAGCGATAAGGGAAGGAAAACTAGCGGCCTTCTCCCACCTAATCAGGGAGCCAAGGAGGCGCTACCGCGACCAAGACGAAGAAGGCAAAACCCGTTCGGCAAAGCGGCGACAAGAGCCAGAAGGCGGAGAGCACGGCCTCACTGTGATAAACGTAGTAACGGCCAAAAACGCCGCACCAAGATCCAGATCCGCACACAAGAAGGACACAAAGATATTGTCGATCTCCTCCTCGTCGACGCGAAACTCTAAGAAGCCTCCATTCATTTCTTTCGGCCCAGAAGACCAATGGTTCGACGACGTTCCGGAAAACCCACCCATGGTCATAACGGCCCAAGTGGGGACCGGTCTCGTCAAGCGCATCCTTGTCGACACGGGAGCGGACTCAAACATCATGTTCCGCAATGTGTTCGATGCGCTGGGACTAAAGGATGCCGATCTAACGACTCACCAACACGGGGTCATTGGATTGGGCGACCACTTCATCAAACCAGACGGAATAATATCCCTGCCAATCTCAGTAGGACAATCCCAGGACAGGAGATCGGCAATGGCCGAGTTCGTGATCCTCCGAGACTCCACCGCCTATAATATCATTCTGGGAAGAAAAACGATCAATAATTTCGAGGCCATAATCAACACAAAACTGCTAATCATGAAATTCGTTACCGACGACGGATCCATAGGGTCCATAAGAGGAGACCTTGAGACGGCGGTCGCTTGTGACAATGCCAGCCTCTCCCTTAGAAAGAAGTCCAAGGAGGCGTCCAGTGTGTTCCTAGCCGACCTAGATGCCAGAGTAGACGACAAGCCTAGACCGGAACCAGAAGGGGATCTGGAGAAGTTCAGAATCGGTGACGAAGAGGAAAGATTCACGTTCGTTAACAAGAACCTCCCACACGAGTTGAAGGAGCCTTTGGTCGAAATGATAAGAGCCAATAAGGACTTGTTTGCCTGGACTCCAGCCGACATGCCGGGCATAGACCCAAAAATCATCTCGCATCATCTAGCCGTCAAGGCGGAAGCACGCCCAGTGGCCCAACGGAGGAGAAAGATGTCGGCGGAAAGAGCAGAGGAGGTGGCCAGGCAGACGGCCAGCCTCCTAGAAGCAGGCTTCATACGGGAAGTAGACTACTCTACATGGCTCTCGAATGTAGTGTTGGTGAAAAAGCACAACGGCAAGTGGAGAATGTGCGTAGACTATTCTGACCTTAACAAAGCATGTCCCAAGGATTGCTTCCCCCTCCCTAACATAGATGCACTCGTCGACGCTGCGGCGGGATACCGGTATTTAAGTTTCATGGACGCCTACTCCAGCTACAACCAGATACCGATGCACCGTCCAGACGAAGACAAGACGGCGTTCATAACGCCAGGAGGAATTTTCTGCTATAAGGTGATGCCATTCGGCCTAAAAAATGCGGGAGCAACATACCAGAGGCTGATGAATAGGATATTCCACGACCTCATAGGGAAGACAGTTGAAGTCTACGTGGATGATATCCTAGCAAAAACAACACGACCTGACGACCTTTTGAACGACCTGGCGAGTGTATTCGCGTCCCTCAGGCAACACGGTATGAGGCTGAATCCCCTCAAGTGTGCTTTCGCTGTGGAAGCTGGAAAATTCCTCGGATTCATGATAACCCAAAGAGGGGTAGAAGCCAACCCGGAGAAGTGCCAGGCGATACTCCAAATGAAGAGCCCAGGTAGTATCAAGGATGTCCAAAGGTTGGCAGGTCGGCTGGCCTCATTATCACGTTTTCTCGAAGCGTCAGCAACAAAGGCCCTACCTTTCTTCAATCTCATGAAGAGAGGAATGGCGTTCGAATGGACACCCGCATGCGAAGAAACCTTCCGGCATTTTAAAGAGATCCTGGCGGCACCACCTGTCCTCGGGAAGCCAAAAGAAGGGGAGCCGTTATACCTGTACATCGCCATAACAGGAGAAGCCTTGGCCTCAGTTTTGGTACGAGAAGAAGGACGGACACAACAACCAGTATATTTTGTCAGCAGGGCCTTACAAGGGGCAGAGCTAAGATATAACAAATTGGAAAAGTTAGCTCTGGCACTCCTGACCTCTTCGAGGAGATTGAAGCAATACTTCCAAAGTCACCATATCGTCGTAAGAACGGATCAGGGGATCCGGCAAGTGCTCCAAAAACCCGACTTGGCGGGGAGAATGATGACCTGGTCGATTGAACTCTCTCAATACGACATACGATACGAACCCCGGCAAGCCATCAAAGCGCAGGCGATGGCGGATTTTCTTGTGGAAGTAGCGGGGGATCTGGTCGAAGACACGAACACACGGTGGAAGCTCCATGTAGACGGAGCCTCCAACCAGACGTTCAGGGGTGCCGGCATTATCCTGGAAAGCCCGGCTGGAGTCGTATACGAACAGTCAATCAAGTTCGATTTTCCCGTTTCAAACAACCAAGCAGAGTACGAAGCCCTTATAGGAGGCTTAACCTTAGCGGCGGAGGTCGGGGCAACAAGGTTGGAGATATGCAGCGATTCGCAAATTGTCACCTCCCAAGTAAACGGAAGTTATCAAGCTAGGGACTCACTGCTACAGAAATACTTGGAAAAAGTCAAGGACTTGAGCCGAAAGTTTGAAGAAGTCACGATCCAGCACGTCCCGAGAGAGAGGAACACACGGGCAGATCTCTTGTCAAAGTTGGCTAGCACCAAACCGGGAGAGGGTAACCGGTCTCTAATCCAAGGAAAGTTGAAGGAGCCGGCAGTCACATTACACCTCTCGAACCCAAGCCCCTCCTGGTTGGATCCCATTATCGACTTCTTAGAAAACAGCAAGCTCCCCGACAACGAAAAAGATGCCAAAAAATTAAGAAGGGAAGCCGCCAGATACGCCATCATCCAGGGTCAGCTTTTCAGGAAGGGATTCAATCATCCCCTACTGAAGTGTTTACATCCCAACCAGACGGATTACGTCCTCAGGGAAGTCCATGAAGGATGCTGCGGCCACCATATAGGAGACAAAGCCCTAGCGAGGAAGCTAATCCGAGCCGGATATTACTGGCCATCGATGATGGCTGACTCCAAGGAATTCGTTAAGAAGTGTGTCAAGTGCCAAGAAAACGCCAACTTTCATCATGCACCGGCCTCTGAGCTCAGCTTGCTAACGGCCTCTCGACCATTCTCGCAGTGGGGAGTCGATCTCTTAGGACCTTTTCCCGTTGGCCCGGGACAAGTCAAGTACCTCATAGTCGCTATCGACTACTACACAAAATGGATAGAGGCCGAACCGCTGGCCAGCATATCCTCGTCCAATTGCAGGAAATTCATGTGGAGACAAGTCATAACACGATTCGGTATTCCGGAAGTCGTCATCTCGGACAACGGGACACAATTTACCGACAAAAAATTCACAGAATTCCTCACCGGCCTGGGCATAAAGCAGAGATTCTCCTCGGTAGAGCACCCACAGACAAACGGGCAGGTTGAGTCCGCAAATAAGATCATCCTGCAAGGGCTCAAGAAGAGGCTGGATGGCAAGAAAGGCGCTTGGTCCGATGAGCTAGCCTCGGTCCTTTGGTCCTACCGAACAACCGAGCAATCCTCCACTAAAGAGACGCCTTTCCGACTAACCTACGGGTCAGACGCAGTGATACCTGTAGATATCGGAGAGCCGAGTCCACGATTACTCCTGGAGGGAGTAGAGGAGGCCGTCGAGAAAGACCTGATAGAAGAAACCAGGGAAATAGCCCATCTGGCAGAAGCAGCGCTAAAACAAAGAATGTCCTTACGCTACAATGCCAAAGCACTCAAAAGAAAGTTCGAAGAAAACGACCTCGTCCTGAGGCGTAACGACATCGGCCCGTCTACCCCGGGAGAAGGCAAACTAGCGGCGAACTGGGAAGGTATCGAGTCAAGGCTGTAATCGGAAGAGGAGCATACAAACTAGAAAGGCTCAATGGCAAGGAGGTCCCGAGGATATGGAATGCGGATAACTTAAGGAGGTTCTATTCATAAGCCATCTATTTTGTAATAGCACTTCAGTGTCTTTGTTACAACGATTGAACCTGCCCAATTTCTACATGCTATATTTGCCTATGTTATTTTCTAATTTCTAACTTTTGAGCGACCACTATGAGAACGATGATACGCGGCCTCGGGACTGATCACCCCGGGAGCCCCTCAGTCCAAAAAATACGGTGAACGACCACAACAAGAACGCACGCCATAAACGGCCAACGCGAGTAAACGGAAAAGCGAAGTAAATCAACAACAAATAAAACAAGTTAAACTTACGGGCAAACGAGCCCACAAACCCATTAACGGGCACCAAAGTCGCAATACAAAAGTTCAACAAAAAGAAGTTCAAATAGTACAAACATCACTTTTTCGGCATATCAACAACTTTGCCATCCTTAATGGTCTTGAAAACTCCGATCGCCGACACATCGAAATCCGGAGAAACGATCTTCACCTGAGCTTTGAGGGCCTCTTCAGTCATGAAAATTGCATTTTTGCCCTGCTCCTTGACTTCCTTGTGCTTTCGTTTGAACAGCTCGGCCTCCTCCCGGGCAGCCTTGGCAGCCGCCTCCGCTTCGTCCCGCTCTTTCTCCAGAGCGGACACCCGACCTTGTGCAGCGCTCAGCTAGCTCTTCAAGGTCTGCTCTTGCTCCGTCAAATGGGACACGGAGGCGTCGGCAGTTTTCAATTTCTCCTCGGTTAAAGCAGTCTTTTTCTGAGCGGCGTCAAGCTTGTTCCCCGCTTCAACCAACTGATCCTGAAGCGTTTTTACTTGGGTTTTGTACTTGTTATTGGCATCAACCGCAGACTCAAGCTTCCGACGAAGCGAGGCCATACCGGAAAGCTCAAACTCGGCCTTTCGAGCTATGGCCGCGCCACGAAGGAGGGTACGGTACATCCACCGAGCCTGCCCCGAGAGGTCGGTGCCATGGAAATGATCCTCCGTGCCCGGAAGCAGCTGGGCATCTATGAAGGTCCCGGCATCAAAATTCCTTTCCATGACAGTCAAAACCCCTTCGGGACTAGACTGCGACCTCTGTCTCTTGGGGGTGGGGATGACGGACAATTCTTCCTCTTCCTCCCGGCGAGAAGAGGACGAGTGCCCGGGAATTGGAACCTCGGCAGGAATTGGGGTTTCGGAAGTAGGAGTAGCAACTTTGGCAGACGTGTCGACTTCAGGAGGAGGCACTTCCGGAGGAACCGTCACCTGCTGTCCTCCGGCCTCCTCGCCCTCGTCATCCTGAAGAAAGGTTTGATACAAGTTATCCATGCCGGTCACTTCGGCAGAAAGCCCCACTACAGAACAAATTGAAAAATAAACAAGTTAATGGAAGCAGCAAAGGAAAATTCAAACAAGCGACTACACGACAAGAGAACTGGTGCGTGAAATTGTGATCACTACAACTTCACACAACTAACCAGCAAGTGCACTGGGTCGTCCAAGTAATACCTTACGTGAGTAAGGGTCGATCCCACGGAGATTGTTGGTATGAAGCAAGCTATGGTCACCTTGTAAATCTTAGTCAGGCAGACTCAAATGGATATGGTGATGAACGAAAATAACATAAAAGATAAAGATAGAGATACTTATGTAATTCATTGGTAGGAACTTCAGATAAGCGCATGAAGATGCCTTCCCTTCCGTCTCTCTGCTTTCCTACTGTCTTCATCCAATCCTTCTTACTCCTTTCCATGGTAAGCTTGTGTAGGGTTTCACCGTTGTCAATGGCTACCTCCCATCCTCTCAGTGAAAGCGATTGCATATGCTCTGTCACAGCATAGCGGAATTCATCTGTCGGTTCTCAATCAGGCCGGAATAGAATCCAATGATTCTTTTGCGTCTGTCACTAACGCCCCGCCTTCAGGAGTTTGAAGCACGTCACAGTCATTCA
>NC_029772.3:5119562-5155362 GCF_000817695.3 Arachis duranensis
TTTGATACAATGTCAAAAGATCCTATTAATAGTGAACTAGTAACCCAGGGTATACATAGATGAGTAAATGACATAAAAATCCACTTCCGGGCCCACTTGGTGTGTGCTTGGGCTGAGCAATGAAGCATTTTCGTGTAGAGACTCCTCTTGGAGTTAAACGCCAGCTTTTATGCCAGTTTGGGCGTTTAACTCCCATTTGGGTGCCAGTTCCAGCGTTTAACGCTGGGATTCCTGAGGGTGACTTTGAACGCCGGTTTGGGCCATCAAATCTTGGGCAAAGTATGAACTATCATATATTGCTGGAAAGCCCAGGATGTCTACTTTCCAACGCCGTTGAGAGCGCGCCAATTGGGCTTCTGTAGCTCCAGAAAATCCACTTCGAGTGCAGGGAGGTCAGAATCCAACAGCATCTGCAGTCCTTTTCAGTCTCTGAATCAGATTTTTGCTCAGGTTCCTCAATTTCAGCCAGAAAATACCTAAAATCACAGAAAAATACACAAACTCATAGTAAAGTCTAGAAAAGTGAATTTTAACTAAAAACTAATAAAAATATACTAATAACTCAACTAAAACTACTAAAAACATACTAAAAACAATGCCAAAAAGCGTATAAATTATCCGCTCATCAAGAACTCACGGATATAATCTCAGGCGGCCTCCCGGTTACCCATGAGGAGATGAGGGTTCACATTATTCCTCCCAAGGACCTCCCACAAAATGTCGGCTATCCGCCGATCCACGGTCGACATCCCTTTATAAGTAACTTTGATAAAAGGATTAGACCCTGCCCCGAAACTCCAATACGTCGGGATGAGGCGCTCCTTTTCCAAAGATAACCAAAAAAGGTGACGACCCTTAACCGGGCGGACCTTAAAGTACTTGTCCTTGAACCCATGGTAGGAGTCCTCGAACAAGTCAAAGATACTCCGGCCCTGGGCAGACCGGAAGGACATAAACCCTTTCTTGTGTTTCCCCTCCTTTGAAGGGTTAGTTAGATTAAAGAAAAATAGGAAGACGTCAACAGAGATCGGTAGCTCTAAGTACTCGCACACCATCTCAAAGCAGCGAATGGATGCCCAGCTGTTCGGGTGCAATTGAGACGGTGCCACGGAAATCCGATTTAGGAGGCTCATTTGAAAGGGGGAAAAGGGGATGCGGACCCCGACCTGAGTGAACATGGCCTTGTAAAACCAGATCCAATCGGCAACCCGGGGGGCATTGAAATTAATTTCATAAAGCCGCTCGTGAGGGGCGGGGACATAAACATCATAGTTCGCCTCCTCGTCGGTACCCCCACAGAGATATTCGGCCTGGCAAAATTCCGCGTCGGTGCCCCCACAGAGATATTCGGCCTAGCGAAATTCCGTTAGCTCCTCCTCACCCATCTGATTGGGAGAGTTCCTGAGGTCGGAAACCACCCACGCATACGGGTCATAACCCGCGGCGGAGCTTGAAGCTCGGCTAACGACACGAGGCATACCTACAGTGGGGGCACCGCGCGGTTAGTCCGTGAGGCCGGAATCCGGGAAAAACCCAAAGAAACCCCTCGTGCCGTGACCACAAGGGGGACCAAACAAACCAAGACCAAAACAAAAACATAAACCCCCCATGACACACCACAGTCAACAAAAGAAAAAGAAAGTGCATCCACAAAAATGCACCCATAAACAACAAGAAAAGAGCAAGCATAGGAAAAATGATCATGGCGGACATGCAGACAATCATTGAAGTAAAAGGAAAAGAAGTAGTTACCTGGATGAATTGAGAAAATTCAAATAAGGACGAAGCACACTAGAGCAATGGAAACAACCTTTGTGTGATGAGAGCGCAGGAAGGACGAATGGGCAGTATGATCAGAAAAGCAAAGTAAATGGAAGAAGAACAGAAAGATAAAACTGTTCAAAACCGCTCTAGTGGAAGCGCGAAAGACCTGGGGGGAGAACCGTCTTTGCACACACGGGGTTTTTCAATCCTTTATGGGCATTTAACGCCCCGCGCGAGAAACGAGGCGACAAAGGAACGCCCCGAACCACGAACGGGCACGCATGCGGGCAGCGCGTCTCCCACACGAACGGCCGACCAAACGACAACAATGATAAAAAGACTCGCCGCCAACAGCCTATACGGCTGATTATCGGCGCGTGGGGGCACTGTTACGGTCTGGCCCAAGTCACGTACGGATCGGCCCGCCCCATCGAGAACCCGACCCGAGTGGTCGAGCTCTCAGCGTTCGCCACGACACCTGGACACGCGTCCTCACCATTCCCCCAACACAGCTGGGGGGAATCTTCGTGGAAAGTGGGCTCGTCCCCTCAGGGCCCACCTCTGACACAGTATAAATGGGGAAGGACCTGCCCTTCCCCAAGGTACGTCATACCCTTTCATCTAATCACTTTCCCGCCTGCACATCGCTGACTAGAGCGTCGGAGTGTCTTTGCAGGTGGCACCCCCCCTCATTCTCCTTCTGCAACGAGTTCTCGGCTACTCGACGAGCCCAATTCCAGCACGATCGAAGTAGAGGCGTTCCCACTCCCTTACCTATTCACCCGACCTGTCCGGAAACCGACTACCGAACAAAAATATAGAGTTATTTTTACCTTCTAGGTATTAATATACATAAAAAAATGAGTTTAGAGAAAAAAAAGGTGGTAGATAAAAGTTTTTTATTGCAGGTAGAATTGATTTGGGTTTGGATAAGAATGAGAATCAAATTGATTAAATTTAATTGGTTTGAATTTAAAATGTTTTTGTAAGCAAATCTAAATAAATATCGAATCGATTAAATCATTACAAGAAAAATGTTGAGTGCCGTCAGATGTGGAGAGAGGGTTAGCGAGAGTGGGAGAAGAGAGAATACAGAAAGGAATTCGAAATGAAGGAGGAGAGGGTTCGCGGTTTGAATTTAATTTTAGGGCTCGTTACTGTCGGATTTACGGGCGGATAAATCCGACAGTAACCTTGATTAATGAAACGTTATGTGTTCAAGAAGTTATAACGTCAAATAAATTTGCCTGTAAATTCGATAATAAACGTGCCTTAAATTCGAATTACGAATCCTCTTCCCCTTTATTTCGAATTACTCTCTCTACTCATCCTCTTGCCTCCCACTTTCTCTATCCCTTTCATCTCTCTCTCAATATTCTCTCCGTCAGCCTCTTCTCGTTGTTCAGCTCTCCTCTTCTTCGTCTCTCTGTGTCGTTTTCGCTAAACCGTCATTGCTGGTGCCGCTTCGACTGTCGCTACTCCCTCCTAGTAAGACCCCCTTCTCCCTCTTCTTAAAATTGGTTCTGGCTTGGTATTATGAATTTTTAATGACCATTGATATTGGATGGTGTTGGAAGTTGAGAATAGATTCTAAATTGATTTATTTGTTGTGCTGTTTGAATTCTATGTTTAGTAAGTAGTGGTAATAAGAGCTAAGATGATATTTTAGGACCAGTTAGAAAACTTATAAAAATTAGTTTGATGATGAACAAATTAAAACACCTAATTAATTAGATATTCAACTAATTAGTTAACAAAATAAATCATATAAGTCTTAATAGAACTTAAATTTAGAGACAACTACATATTTTCAACTTTAGTTTAATAAGATCTAGTAATTTATACAAACTAGAATTTAAAGTGTTGATTTGAATTTATAAAAGTATGTGAAGTAATAGGTTTTAGAGTGATTTAGTCCTTTGGTTTAATATTTTGGTTAGAATAAAAGCTTTATGCTTAGATAATATTTAATCTAATCAATCTGAGAGTGGAGTTAGAAAGAGAACAACATTGATATTAGACTAAAATAATTGGTAATTTGGTATTCTTAAGGTTAAGTAACTAAAGATTGAAAATGGAAATGTTCTAAATAAAAATCTTTATTGAATTTTCAATGCTTGATGATATGCATGCTTTAGTAGTTCTAAAGTTTGAGAATAGATTCTCTAATGGATTAGTTATGTTTAGATTGAAGGGTTTTAACTTTGTAAAATTTTATATTTTATTATTGTTTGTTAAGTTATTTTTTGTGTTGTGGTTGTTTTTGAACTTTAATTTATGATTAATTCTTCCTAGAGTTTGTTTTGATTGTTGTGCAGTTTATTACTATGAAGGTTAGCACTTTTTAGGAGAGGTTATGTCAAAATCTTTTTCAAAAGTATAAATATGGGGAGATTTAATTTGTATTATTGGTGTGCTCTTTGCAAATATGACGACAGGTAGAGGTGTCATGAATCAATCTCGTGGTCGTAGTAGTGGGAGGATTTCTACTGGTACCCCTAAAACTTCTCAGTCGTCCCCCTCTACTTCGACTACCCTTGTGACGTTACAGGCAATGAGTGTATAGGATCAGCTGTTCATCGTGGTCCCTAATCTCAACTACGTGGCTCCTTCTAATGCGCCACCCACACAACCAAGAAGTTGTCTGGCTGCTTCACCAGAGTTGACTCCTTCACCACCTCCATCCGATCAGCAACCCACTATTTTGATGACGACGCCTCCAGCGATAGACACTGCTGTGCTAGAATCCTCTCACGGATCCCAACCATATGTCTCTCCACCACCTTTCATCGTACGGATGACAATTTGGCTTGATGGTTTGACAACGTGAGTACTATTTTAAATCTTTTATATGCAAACTACTTTGTGGAGATTATTCAACATATGTGGTTGCTAATCTTAATTTTTTTATTTTAGTTAGTTAGTTTAATTTAGTTACACTTAATTTTCTAGTTTTAGTGGATTTAAGTTGTTAAGATAGGTTGGATTTAGGTTAGTTGGTTTGAATTGTTGAAAGTATTTGAGAATTCATGATTGCTGATGGATGTTACTAGTTAAGTCGTATAATTTCATATTTATTTGTTTGTGAATTATTTAAGTGAATTGTTGATGGATAGAGTTTTTGACGCATTCTAATTATAGATGAAATTATGTCAAAATTTTTAAAAAATCTAAATATAATTGAAGTTTATAGATTACTTCAAATATTTTTTTGTAAATTATTAATCTTAAGTTTTTTATTTATAGGTTTGTGCCAAATAACAATGCATGTACACAAGAGTGTACTAATATCATCCAGCTAATGTACGACCACCCATGGTCGAGCTACAAGAAGATCTCTGTTGAGACCAGAAAGCAATGATTTTAAAAGCAGACAGTAAAAATTCAACATATTCAAACTTTAGTTTATATCTTCTATTTTGTTTAATTATATATTTAATTTCGATTAACTAGTGCTAAATTTTCTTTGTGTAGGAGAAATTTATATGGGACAAGACTCACGATGCCATGATCAGGAAGATCTTCGACCATCGGATGGCTAGGCGGCTTCAGCAGATGATGGAGGACATAAGTGAAAGGTGTTGTTCCCTCACTACTTGTTCCTCCGGATATTAAGAAGCAACTGTATGTTCATTGGGGGACTAATGAAGGGTTCAGGTGTCACCGCCTCACAAACATAGCTAACAGGGTCTCGGCCAGATCGTCGAATTATACTAGTGGGTCAGCGACTTTCATAAAGACAAAGGCCAAGCTGGTAAGTAACTTGTTTCATTTTGTTATTAAGTTTGTTTTGTCTTTGAAATATAATATAATTATTACTTGATTTAACATGTTGTATCAACCTGTATAGTCTAAGCCATTGAGTTGTGATGCGACGATGGCAGAGACCTTCAAGTATACTCACACCTTGAAGGAAAACAAGGAGATATTTGCTTATCAGCGGTCTACGGATCATTATGTGAGTAAATATCATGTGGTATAAAATTTTCAAATGACTGCATCCTAATCATAACATGTGTTACACAAGAGTCATACACACAAAGATTGGAGGTCGCAATCCAGCAATCTCAGCAGACTGGAGACAACGACAACAATTCCGTTGCATCAGAAGTTGATCCTGACATGGTTTGGCGCGAGACCGCATCTAAGCCGTACATGAACCATATTTACGGGGTGAGATCGTTCTTTGCCGATAACCTCTGCACCTCCACAATGAGACCTTCATCCGCCTTTGCCACCAGCCGGCCCGTTGATCCCAAGGACAACGTCAATTTGAGGGAGCAGGTGCTGGTGCTCACCAGGAGCCTTCACTAACAGGCTCAGCAGCTGCAACAGTCTGAGAAGAGGTATCAGGAGTTCGTCACACGCGTGTCAGACACACATTTCCTCAGGCTGGAGTGGACGTGGGAGCTGGAGTGGCTTCAGTAGATGGAGCAACATATGGCGATGTACCAAGATTAAATGCATGCCAGTGGCAGCGGCATTGCTAGAGGGGCACTGACAACACCGCCTAGTCTGCCGCCTCAGCTGGACCAGCGAGATAACGACGACGACGACTAGCAGGATATTTATTGATTAGAGTTTTGTTTTAGATTGTTTCATTGTATTTTATTTATTTGACTTTTAATTTTTTTTTGTACAATTGATATTTAATTTACCATATTTGATTCCTATTATTTAGAATTTGAATACTAATTGTGCGAAAAAAAATTTAAATAATAAAATTGAGCACCTATTATGTTAAAAAAAACTAGATTTATCGTCGAATTTACCGAAAAAAATCCGACAGTAATTAGGCGGAAAAGAAAATAGTGGAGCACCAAAATTACCGGCGAAAATTTTTCATCGGTAATTATCCGTGGGATAAAAAAAGAATTCGTCGTAGAATCCGATGGTAACTACCGACAGATTGAAAATCCGACAGTAATTTGTTACTGACGAGGGTTATACCATCGAATTATTTCCAATCAAAAATTTACCAGTAAATATATTGTCGACGGATATTTTCGTTATTCTGCTAATAAATCTGACGGCATTTAACGTTTTTTTTTGTAAGAAATCCAAGTTGGATAACTTTAGGTAATCGAGTACCTACCTGATTGAAATAAAATTTAAAAATCCGACTGAAAAACATATAGAAAAAAATGTATGTAAATAATATGTAATAATAAAAAAAAGCAATACATCATCAAAGTTATACTTAAATATATATCATAATTTGAATTAGAGAGGAATAAAGTTTTATATATATTATTATATTCTTTTTTTTTAATTAATATAAACCTAATTAGAAAATCAATCTGAGTTGGTTTGAGTTTTACAATTTTAGAATCAACACCTAAATCAATTAAGATAAGATTTAATCGAATCAGATCGATTTTTAATTGAATTATCCGTACCCGTAAATACCCCTAGTGGTAGAAGTCAGGCGGCCGTCAACGGTGGTCCAGCGGTGGTTGGCAGGGTCTCGCAGTGTACAACCTTATTTAATCAGATTTCTAATTATAAGGTTTAGACGACTATGGTTTTCAAACAATTTTTTGGTTAGTATCCACACATGATTTGTTTAGTATCTTACAAATGCACAAATTAAATGCAATAACATTAGAATTATAATTCCCTATTTAACTACTTGAAATTTTTTATTTTCGTTTGCAAGACTCGTTTAAACTTTATGCAGCCTAAGTTTCCAGGAACCACTACCTACAACCACTATGATATGTGAATTGAAGTGTGAAAACTTTTCCGTTTATATACATAGCATTTGAATTAGACAGCAGTTGACAACATATAATAATAAATGAACTAAAAAAAATGATACATGTATACTAAAAATTAATTAGTAAATCAGTCACTATATATTTGTATATAAATATATGTGATGCTTAACTATTTTCAATATATATTTTATTATTCAATATGTAAAGTGGTTAATTTTCTGATTAATTTTTAATGTACACTTATCATAATTGGTTAACTAATATTCATCATTTAAAAGTTATTTTTTTATATTATTTATAAATAATAGTAATAATCATATATATATCAAACTACTTAACAACTTAAACTTTTGAAAAATAAATCATTTTATGACACATAATATTTTCTATACAATTTCTTTACATAAATTTCTACAGTACAACTCTATTCGTGGACATAGTATTTTAGTTTGTATTTCGAATTAATTAGTTAGCTTCCAGAAGAAAAGGGCTGAGAAAGGAACATCATGGGTTGGTGCATGTAGTTTGCCATAGAAAAAGACCATATACGGTAAGTTTCTTATGTTATTTTTTATTTAGTGGTTTGCACATGTTTTTCTCTCAGGTTGACAAGTCCATATAATAGTATATGGGTTGGTACATAGATTTTTTTTTTTCTATTACTGGTTATATTTTCCCAAATTTTGAAACAAACTCAATTTCTCATTTTGGATAAACCGTTTCTAACTACTCTTCTCTTGCACTCTACACTATATTTGCCAGCTACTAACACACCAATGAAAGAAAGAACAAAAAAAGGTTGGCAAGCATATTTACCAAAGTAGCCATGTTTGTGCACTTGTGAATTTCTTTTATATATATATTGGATGGCTTGAATAATTATAGTAACATATTGCCACACCAAAAATGATTATTGCATTGTCACTCCATGTCACTTAATTTTTGTATACTTTTATTAATATATAATGTTTTACATAAATGAATGATTCAGAGGTGTACTGTATGTAATTGTACATATACAACATATATTTTATAGTCTCTGATTGTCACGTTTTTATTGTTGTGATTTCAATAAATACTATCAAATTAATTTATGTTTTTTTTTTGTGACTCCATATTTTTTGGTGACTTATCAAATTTATGTTTAATCAAATAAATATAAACAAATTAAATTTAAAACAAATTATTATTTAGTTTTAAAAAAATATAATATTATATGTCTATATAATAAGTTCTTTAGTTTTATAGATGCACTAGTATTTAATGTTTTTACTTAAAAAGTTTACATAATTAACTCACTACAGAATTCATTTTTAATATCACTAAGATTAAATGTACACTCATATTTTTAATGGTCAATTGTTATACTTGCACTACAAGAAAAACGCTGAGTATCGTCGGATTTATTGTCGGATTCATCAAATATTAAATCCGCTGATAATAAAGTTACTGTCGAATTTATTGTTGTCCTAGTTGACAGTATAAACATCCCCGGAAATTGCTTACCGGCAGATTTTTTTCGTCCGACGCTAATTACCGGCGAATGTTCTGTCCGTATTTTCAATGGATTTGTCGAGATTGAGTTGATGATTACCATCAAATTAATCCCATGGTAACTTTGGCGCCATTTCTCGTGTTTAGGCGACAAGTTACCATCGGATATATCCGACAGTAAATCCTACGATAATATTTTTATTTTTTTTGGCACAGTTAAGCCACAATTAGTAGTCAAATTAAAACTCTTAGTAACAAAATTGTTAGCAGAAATCTAAAAGTAGCAGAAAATTAACAAATTATTTTATTTAAAAAAATGGTCTGAATACAATAAAATGTTACAGAAGTAGAATACAATGAATTAGAAAAACAAGAAAATGAAATTCCTACAGATCCCCGTAATCGTCGTCGTCCTTGTGGTCCCCCTGCTGAGGCGGTGGAGTATATGCTGACGTCGGTGCCCCACCAGCAGTGTTGCCGCTGCCTCCAACGCACATCTGCTAGTTGTACGCCTCCATCTACTCTCACAACTGATCTAGCTACTCCAACTTTAATTCCGAGATAATGGCAATGCTTCCTCCCACGCGTGCAAGAAGGTCGTTGTATCTCTGCTCAGAGTGCTCCACTTGCTAGTGAAGCTCCTATATCAACTTCTGCACCTCCTCCTTCAAGTCGACAACTTCCTGGGAATTGAAATGGTTGGTGGCAGAGGTAGAGGTACAGACAAAGGAAGCCACCAACACGGAGGAGTGAAGGCCACTGGCGAAAAACGACCCCAACCCGAAATGACGATTCTTGTGAGGCTCAGAGGTGGTCTCACGCCAAATCCTGTTAGGATCTACCACTGAGGTCTTAGAGCCGGCTTCATCGTTCCCACTAGGTGGCTGAGCTTCTTAGGTCACGGCCTCTAACCTCTACGTGTAATTCTTATGTGTCACACATGTCGTAATTAGGATAATAGTTAAATAATTGTCTTGAAACCAAGCAAATATATAAATTTGAAACATAGAGTTAATTTAAACTCATATAATGGGCTGCCGCTATTTGTGAGCAAATCTCTCCTTGTTGGCCTTCAAAGAATGAGTATAGTTGAAGGTATCTGCCAGCGTTGCCTCACGATCTCGACTTAGACTACAAATAAATATATTAACCAATAAATAAATAAAAAATTAAACAACTAGTTAAAGTAACTACTAAAATATTAAACAATGACAAAATTCTTACCAGTCTACTCTTCGTCTTCATGAAGGTTGGCGACCCACCCGTATACTTTGACAACCTAGGCGAAACCCTGTTAGCGACGTTCGTCAAATGGTGATGCTTGAACCCCTCATTATCATGAGTAAAATAGGCCTCCAGGTCCTTCTTAATGGCTGGACGGATCCACGACGTTAGATGGTCGCGCCCATTACAATGTCGCTCATCATCTGCGGATGAAAACGTTTAGCTGCCTAGTGGTCGTAGATCTTCCTAGTCATGAGATTGTGCTCTGAATCCCATATGAATTTTAACTTCACAAAGTGATTCACCAGCATTAGTTAGTCAGAATGAAATACAGTTAATTAATTCAACATTATTGGGTTCTTACCACCCACTTCTGAAACTATCAATCTCTGATCCTAGTCAGAATTTGCTTGTAGGTTGGCTACGGGTAGTTGTATATCGACTTAATGACGTCGGAGATCTCCTGTGTGCAAGCATTGGAGTTTGGTGCAAATATAGCAGAGAAAAAAACTAACAATAACAAACACATAGAAACACAAAAACTTAAAATTAACAAACGTAAGATTAAAAAATTGTATGTACTCACGCCTGCATGCCATTAGGCCAAATCCTCAGTCGAATGACGGACATTGGTGGAAGGGCATCTTGCTGGGGGCACTAAGGAATCACCCACCACGGGCTCTGTCGTCGCTGGATCTGTGGAGGTGTAGCAGAAGAAGATACGTAGTTCGAGTTTAGGACCATGATGAATTGCTGGTTTGCTGGACCCACTTGTGACGTCACATGGGTCGACGGAATAGTTAGGGTAGAGGGTGATGACTGCGCAGTCATTGGGGATTTGGTGGAAGCCTGCTCTCTACCACGACCACGTGACCCACTCGACCTACCTCTGCTACCTGTAGTCATGTCTACACAGCGAATATATTACTAACACTAATCAAAACACAATTAAATTCACCAATTCTAAACATAATAATGCACTCAATAAAGTAAACATATTAATAACATAACAAACACTAATAAATAATAATATTAGAAGAAACTCAAGAAATAACAAATAATTATAACAAATATAAGAAAAGGTATATATGAATAACAAATAATTATAACAAATAACCCAAAACACTTAAAATAAGAATTTTAAGGAAGAATCAATTAATGTTACAATTAATAAAAATATCTCTCAACCTTAAACATAATTCTAAGACTTTCAAAAATATAATTTTTATTTTTCAATTTTACTCAAAATCTTATAAAAATTTTGACAAGAGTTTCCGCTAAAATTCAGATTTTTTCACCCTTCAACGGTTCCATCCAAACCAAATATTTATCTAAACCAACATGCAAAGATTGAAATCCTAATACACCCACCAAGAGACTTCAATCGTATTTACTAATCAACTCAAATGCACAATACATTTAATAGATATTCAAAGTAATCTAACTTTATAAAATAAACAAACACTAAATCATATAATTTATTTTAATTCTTTCATGATCAAACCAATTTTAATAACCAGAATAATTAACACAAATTTTATTTTATAATAACTAATAATAAATATGAATACTAAATTATCATATGATAACCAAAACGCAAATCCTATGTTAAGTTAATCTTAAACTCTAAATTAGCATATAATAATTAAATCTCAAATTCCAAAATTAACATGTAAATAAATTTTAAATTATAATTTATATATGAGGTAGATGCATGAAACCTAACGGTGATAGAGGGAGATGAAGTAGCGGCGATAGAAACAGGTAGAGAGAAAAATGAAGAAGAAGAGTTTAAAGAGAGAGGCTTTTCGAAATAAAGGGGGAGAATGTTCGTGCTCTCTATTTTAGGGATGACTACCGTAGAATTTACCGACGATAACTTCTTGTGTGTCATCAAAAAACAACATTTAACTAAAATGTCTTACCGTTGAATTTTACCGACAATAAATCTGAAGCTAAAGTTCGCACTTATTCTCTTCTATTTTTCGCCAAATATTACCCACAAATTTATTGTCGAAAAAATTAATCCATTGGTAACTATTTGACATAACAAATTTAAACACAAAATCTCATAAATATTCAATGTATGTATTTTTTGTAGTGATAAGAAGTTTAATTAATTATTGGTGGAGCTCTATTGTTGACACTGAAAATACTTGTCAACATACGTCAATTTCATACGTCATACTTGATTTATTTTTTCATGCCTACCATATTTTTTTTAAAGAGAAAGTATAAGAGAAAATATAAGACAAGAACACAAAGATTAAACAATATAAACAACTTAAAAAATTCATTAATTTTAAATTAATTATTAAAATCAGAATATCCCATATACCGAAAGATGAAAGGAAAAATAATGCGTACATGCATGGATGGTATATATAGTTACACTTGCAAGTTTTCTTGAGACTCTGACAACCTAACACGTAACACACACAGTACTCCTTTAATTATTCCTAACAACCCTTCCTAAACTCCTCTCATGCATGTCGCCCCTATAAATTCATCAATCTCACCCTTTTATTTCCTTCCAACACCATATCGTAACATAATCTTTATATATCATCAACAATATTACTTAAGGTGTATTAGCTACCATCACCATGATTGAAATTGAGACACTTCCTCTACTCTATACTCTTATTGCTTTGTTATTCGCATATTTACTTTGGTTCCACCTTTTCTCTCGAACCCTAACCGGTCCGAGAGTGTATCCTTTCCTTGGAAGCCTTCCAATCCTTTTCATGAATCGAAATCGGGTTCATGATTGGATTACCCTAAACTTAATAGGCCGAATCAAAGTTTCTGGTTCGGCCACATACCAGACTTGTATCCTGCCTTTTCCTTTCTTGGCACGCAAGCAAGGGTTTTACACAGTCACGTCCAATCCCAAGAACATCGAGCACGTCCTCAAAGTCCGATTTGATAATTACCCGAAAGGGCCCAACTGGCAAACAGCATTCCATGATCTCTTGGGCCAAGGGATCTTCAACAGCGACGGTGCCACGTGGCTGATTCAGCGAAAGACGGCGGCTTTGGAGTTCACGACGCGAACCCTAAAGCATGCCATGAGCCGATGGGTGAACCGTACAATCAAGAACCGTTTGTGGTGCATCTTGGATAAAGCAGCAAAGGAGGGTGTAGCGGTGGACCTTCAGGACCTTCTTCTCAGGTTGACTTTTGATAACATTTGTGGACTCACGTTTGGGAAGGACCCAGAAACTCTGTCACCGGATTTGCCTGAAAACCCTTTCTGCAATGCCTTTGATTCTGCAACTGAAGCTACGTTGCATAGGCTTTTGTATTACCCTGGGATCTTGTGGAGGTTCAAGAAGCTTCTATGCATTGGTTCCGAAAAGAGGCTCATGGACAGTTTGAAGGTCAGCCAAGTCAACTTTTTTTATTATTATTATTATTATGAAAAATCAATATGCATGAATGTTTCACTGTTCCATCTTCCATGCATAGGTCGTTGACGATTACATGAACGTCGTCGTCTCCAATCGCGACAAGTCATCCTCCGACGACCTAATCTCCCGCTTCACCAACAAGCGTGACGGCGATGGCAACCCCTTCTCCGCCGCCGCACTCCAACGCATCGCCCTCAACTTCGTCCTCGCCGGCAGGGACACCTCCTCCGTCGCCCTCTCCTGGTTCTTCCACCTCGTCTCCTCCCACCCCGCCGTCGAGGATCGCATCCTCCGCGAGCTCACGGAGGTCCTCTCCGCCTCCCGCGGCTCGGATCGCTGCCTCTGGACGGAGAATGCTATCGACTTCGAGGAGGCGGAGAAGCTCGTTTACCTCAAAGCCGCACTCTCTGAAACGCTGCGTTTATACCCTTCAGTTCCCGAGGATTTTAAATACGCATTAAACGACGACGTTTTGCCAGATGGCACCTTCGTTCCGAAGGGTTCGACGGTTACTTATTCGATTTACTCTGTTGGGAGAATGAAGAGTGTCTGGGGTGAGGATTGCATGGAATTTAAACCGGAGCGTTGGATTTCGGTTCGGGAGAACCGGGTTCGATTCGAACAGCCAAAAGATGGGTTTAAGTTCGTTGCTTTTAACGCTGGACCGAGAACCTGCTTGGGCAAGGACTTGGCTTACCTTCAGATGAAGTCTGTGGCTGCGGCTGTGCTTTTGAGATACCGGGTATTGCCGGTTCCCGGTCACAAGGTGGAGCAGAAGATGTCGCTTACGCTGTTCATGAAGAATGGGCTCCGGGTTTACTTACAGCCACGTCAGCTTCTACCAGAGAATGCCACGTATGCATAGAGGTTAGGTGTGTTGAACTGTTGATCATTGCATATACAATGGGAGTATACAGAACAAAGGGTAATGTTGTCGTTTAATGATACTTGTAAGGGTGTATATGTCAATTTAATATTGTAATTTCATGTATTATTTATTGCTTTTGTTGGGTCATTAACATATGGATGGCGGGTGGGTCAACTAAGTATCATTTTGTGATGTTTATGTTTTATTTGGTTTTCCATATCAGAAGATATGGCTTCTCTTCATATTCATATTGTTCATCAATAAATACAATTATACGATTTAAAGATGTTACTTGTTTAATTATTGAAATACATTCATGTATAAACATGATTGGGCTAGTTCAGTTAATTAGTAGGCATAATTAGTATTATCAATATAGAAGTAATCATATCCAATCTCTATGATATATTTTCTCATGAACATTTCATATCATCTTATTATCATGTAATAATTTTAGAAGAATGATATTTTTACCATTTTTTTTTGTATTTTTTGCATGCTTTCTTTTTAGTATAAAAAATATTTTTTTTTTATCTTCTCTTATTTTTTATTGATCATTTTTAATACTAAAAATAAAAAATATGCAAAAAAAATATGCACAAATAGTGAAAAATAAACATGGCAGTCATATAAAAATAAACACAAGATAATATCATATTAAATTTTCAAATGAAAACAGAAATTTCTCTACTGAATATGAAGTAAATTTGGAATCAGAAAGGTGGTGGACAAATGTCAAGATTCAAACATAGAGAGTCATCTAAAGAAAACCAACCATATATCAATCAGTTCCCAACAAGAAAAGAAAGAAGATATCAGTTGGTAATACTCACTGCCTACTTTGCCTAAAAGATTCAAGTACAAAAGGTAGATAGGAAATTGCAAAGGAGACAAAAGAAGCTTGCTGAATTGTGAGTATTGAATAATACATCATGAATTTGAATCACATTTTTTTCCCTATTAATTTCACAAAATTGGTGTGATGGCATAGAAATTATATTTACATGTATGATGTTAAATCAAGTGGCTAATATAGTAATATGAATTTCCCACCAAAAGATGGGGAAAAAATAAGGAACTTCTCCCATGATGAAAAACATCAGGGAATTAAATTTTGATAATTCACCTTTCAAGGAATAAGCTATCTTCAATGCTCTATCTTCAAAATTTACCATTTTGTCAGGCACCAAAAGAATGCATTGCTTCCTGATTTAACCTCCTTTAATTTTCTTCTCATAGACCTTCCTGTTCCGTGGGCAGGATTCATCTATGCATAAGGTGTGACGATAACCGATAGTCTGTAATAACTGCTTTCTAGTTATTCCAAGATCTTTTCGCCGGTTGAAAAAAGGTTCCACACCACGGTTCCAACCAAATAGAGCCCAACTGAAACCTTGAAAACATCATCCCAGGAACCTGAAAACAAATCAAATAGAAAGGCACTATTAGATTCTCACCCAGAAGATCAGACTTACATCAAGTATTGATGGCATTCAAACTTTATAGTAGCTTGCTTAATTTCTGAATCAACCAAAGTGACTAAGAACTTCAATTGAATGCAGTCAAATGTGCTCGAATCATCGTTTGATTTTTTTTGGGTAGAACCACGTGTATCCCACTTTGGAAGCAATGCTTTTCGAGAGTATTGGATATCCCAAAAGGGGCAGTGCTCTCGAACATGAAACTACTAGTTAATAAATACATGATCAACACATCACCAAGTTCCTGTTAAATTACAAGTACCAATACCAATAGTTTCACCGATACTCTCCAGATTGTGCACTACACAAACTAACGGTCATTATTCAGTAACCAAGAAGGAAAGGCAAAAAAGTACTTACCATGCTGTAGAATGTAACCTGTTGCTGCTGTTCCAAGTACACCCGCCAATACGCCAGCAGTATTAGACAGACCAAGCAGTATCCCCTAAGGAGCACATTACGAAATTAATTTAGAAACCATCAGTTCCTAAATGATGTAACAATTTAACCAAATGGTGAGGATATGATTAGAGATGGCCATGAATTAGCGACAGAAAACAAAAAAAAAAAAAACCAAAAATGGATAACTCTAACACTCTTATGCATCACATCAAACATCAATTTTCGGCTGAAAAATCTAGGTATAACAAAAAGTAGAAACTCACATGTAGTTGTCTTCATGAGAAGTTGATAACTAAGAACAGTTAGATGATAATTCAGTCAAACATATCAAATCATCTACCGGTTCTCAACTATCAATTTCACATGAAGACAACTGCATGTGAGTCTTCACCATAACGAAAACACTTACTGAATATCGAGGGGCTATATCTTGATGGTTTGAATACAAACCAGACTGAGAGAATGCATCAGTTCCCTATTAAGGAATAATACAAAACAAGTTAAGTAACCTCAATGAATGAACAAGTAATTTCTAATTATCTAAAACAAAATTAGCAAAACGGGGGAAAATTTTCTAGCTATGCTCATCTGGTAAGTTACTAGCTGTTGTCTAGAAACTCAACTTTGCCAATCAAATTTACACATCATAAAGTTATGAACTAACAACAATATGATAATATAGTCAAATTTAAGAAACTTCTTTAGTAGTGACTCTTTCTCCAGAAATATTAAAGAGGACAGGACATACGTAAACACAAAATAGATCCCATGCAGGATTAAATAGAAACAAGAAGCAAACCTGACTGCAAGTCATGCACAAAACGGCCATCACAGGAGAATTAACATGGCTCAGTTGTGTTAAGAAGAAAGCAGGGCCTAGAAATCCAACCGTTTGCATTATCTGCAAATAAAAACATTGAAATATACAGTGAATGGGAAGGTATTGTTAAGGACAGAGAAGGGAAAGGTATCCCTTCACCAAATGTAAAAAGAAAAAAAAAAAAGAAATGATTTGAAACTTTGTTCTTCAAAAATAGAAAGATCAAATTGTAACATATAATGTGGGTTATAGTTTATAAGACAGAACGAATTAAAGCAAAAACATTAATTATCATTCTTGAACAATCTCAGATAAAAACTAATGTAAAAAAAAAAAAAAGAATATTATTTTGTTCTAACTTATTTAGAAAAAGAAGAAAAGTATAAGAATGAAGAATCTACTTAAATATCTCAAGGTAGTTCAGAGACAAAACTAGAGATTGATTTTCTTTCATTAGTTTTATTACTTGAATTGAAGGATAGATAACAGGAGATAGGTTCCAAATACGCTTCGAAATTTCTGATGAACTCACATACAAAACTATAAGAACTGATAAGGAAAAACAATTGATTGAAGAGACATACCTTGCGGACCCTTGTAACCGACAAACCCTTACTCACAAGAGTGTCTGCAATCCAACCACCGACATTTGCAGATACCGCCATTGTAAGCCATGGCAAAACACAAAATAGCCCTGATTCTGTAAGATTGAACTTCAAGACCTAGGATTATGTTGGAAATTAGCATGTCAACTTCAAATTGTGTCACGTGTTTTTTCCAGGTTATGAGGAAGTTACAAATCAAAAATCTTTTATATGTCAAAGTATTAACATACAATAGTAACTTGAATGCATGCCAAGTGCCAATGCTTGACAAATTTACTAAGTATGATGCTAAAATGTCAACTATCAACAACCATGCTCGTACATTATATTCTGTGAGACTGAATAAAAAATTTTACATGGAAATGTAAAAACAGAGAAAAAGGATATTGGACATGGATGTAGCTGTACACATTTCGCAAGTATGTACTATGTAGTATGCCGAAAGAAATAGAAGCTTACTTGGTTATAGTATGTTGGCATCCAAGTAAGAAGAATAAAAGTTCCCCAGTTATGGCAGAAATGGGATACGATTAGTGCCCACACAGGTGGTTTCGACAAAATTAATCCCCAAGGTATCATTTTAATAGGTTCCTTTGAAACACTATTAGTAGTTATCAACTTCTTTTCTTCAGGACGCAGTTCAGGGTCGTCAAGAGGTGAACTATATGCCTACAACAGCAGCTCCCATGATAAGCATATGAAAAATGTGAAAATGCAACTGAGACACGAAATTCAGGATTTTTTGGTTGGGATGTAAAAAACGGGTGGAAATTTTATGGAGGAGTTCTATGTGAAATTACAATAAAATTCATCCATGAAAAATTGTCACCTTATTCTTATTCCCCAACCGCATCTATATCACTATATACAAGGGAACAAATTCATATGAGCAAATTTTACCTTACTAAGCCACACAGAAAACCAAACTGTCCCAAGAGATCCAAAGGAGTAAAACACCGATGGCCAACCAAACTGATGAATCAAAAAGGGTGAAAAGGCCAACCCTGTGACCGATCCAAGGTACATGCCGCTGTAGACCAGTGCCAGTGACCTGCTTCTCTCTGCCACAGGAACCCATTTTGACAGGATATTATTCATGGCTGGCATAGCAACACCCTAGGAAGGGTCAAAAGAAGTAAGCTCCTTATGCTAAAAAAGGATCATCCTACTATGTTATCACTAATCAGATAAATCAATGCATTACTAAAATCAGAGACAATTTTCATTACAACAAAATAAACAGTTCAATTTTTCTTCATAATCCTTTATTTTCCCAACAAACTAGAAACTATAGTTTTTCCTCACCTCACCGATCCCCATGAATGCACGAGCAACAAGTAGGAAAGGCAACCCAAGTTTAGCAGCAATAGGAGTCAGGACTGTTGCGACAGACCACCAAACCACGCCGAATCCTAACACCTGCTTTCCCCCTACTGTGTCTGCCCATATTCCACCAGCAATCTGCGAGAAATGTCTATCTATGATTTAGAGGCGCGGCTTTAAGTACGAAATTGTCAACTGTGAAACAAGTTTTTAATCAAACTTAGGCTTTTCAAGGTGAAATCAGATCCACCTGAGTGAGGAGGTATCCCCAAAAGAAAGAGGATTGTATCAAGCCGACAGTGCTGGGACTCCAATTGTACTCAGCTGACATTGGAAGAATGGCAATGCTCATATTTACCTGAATAAGAAACAGATGGAAGTTCCTAAGCATTAAACACTTCAATGCCAGCTATAGTGAAAGTGTTATACTAATCAATTCTTTTTTCTGTTTAATCCATAATATTTTCTATACCCAAGATAACTATAGTTAGATGCAGTAAACCCTGTAGGAAACATCTTTAAAAATAAAACCAAGACGTATATAACATCTATTCATACATAGATAATAGGAGATGATATGCTGTTTCAAAGAGGTAAAACACTTATCAGGGTCATATCATTGGCAGAATATGCGTTAGACTGAGTATCCCAAATAAACATTTTTCAGTGTGAAGTGAGTGATTAAAGGTCTATCACTAAGACAACAAACCAACCCCAGCATTTTATTTGGATAATCAAATATAATTGATGCCCTTCAACTGATGAATCACATAATTAACATAGGTTCTGTTAGAAGTACCTATTTATAGCTAAAGAATACAACCAAATCATAACGAAAAAATCAACTTAATAACAAACTAAATCAACATAAAATCAAGACATACCTGGACACTCCTAACATATTCTAGAGGTTCTACTAACTTGGAAATTGGAAATTCAAGTTAAATGATAGAAGGGAAAGAAGGAGCATACTCTATCCATGTTACAGAGAAGGAAGGCAGAGAAGCAAAGAATGACAATGACCCATCTCTTTGGGAACACGTGCCACCAAGCTGCTCCTTCTACTCCTACTCCCACAACATTATCCAAGTCACGTGCCGACACAACGTCATCATCATCCTCATCCTCGAACCTGCTAGGCTCAGTCACGTGATGCTGCTTCTCCGACCTCACATCGGCCCACACCTTCCCGCCACCGTCCCTCCCGCCGGAAACCCTAAACACAGAGCACCTCCGGCCTGCATGCGACACAAACAACAGCAATGAAGTAGTTGTTGCGGTTGCGTGCTTGAATGGGAATCTTCGAGAAAGTGAAGTGGAAGAAGAGGGTGAAGAAGAAGGAGGTGGGGAGAAAGAAGAAAGAAGAGCTCTGGTGGCCATGGCGTGAGTGTTGTTTGTTAGTTTCTGTTATTCGTTTCGTTTTTCTTCTTTTTTGGACTTCTATCGGAACGGTTTCCAAGATTTTTTTGTGGGAGGGATATTTTATCAGCATTGGCTCACGTTCTGACACGTGTCCGTTTCACATACTGTTTCTTACTCTCAGTCTCATTAGTCATGCCACGTGTGTTGTATCAACCGTTGATTAACTCAGTGTGAATTGCAAAACATTGCACTTTTGCCACCATAACAAGAATTCAATTTTTACTTGCTACATATATATTTTTTAAGTGTATGGTGGCTATTATTTTGTATCTAAGTTATTAAAAAAATAAATAAATAATATTTAATAAATTTTATATAATTTTTTTTTATTTTATATTTTAAAAGATAAGTTAGGTAATTTAAATATTATAATAAAAATACTATAAAATTTACTTATTTTTTAATGATATATCAATAATTAATTTTAAATTATTATTAAAAATATTACTTAAATATATAAAGCTAATTAAATGACCGTATAATTTTTTTAGAATAAATAATTATTTTTGACTATAAAAAATTTAAATTTAACTTTGTCTTTGTTATTTTAGATTTTTTTTGTTTATTTGCTAATTATATTCTTTTTAATTTCTATTGACATTATAATTGTGATATTGAGATACCTACATTTTTTTAAACATTAACAAAAATTCGAGTAAAATAAATTAGCATGTCGAATAAGACATTGTCAATAGATTGTAGTTTGTCAAAATAAAAAAATCAGGAGTTTTCGAACTTGCATGTGATTACGAAATGATAAAATCATGTTTTCAAAGACTGAGAAATTAGTGTCAGTTAATATGTCAAGTATATTTGTAGTATCTTCTTCTACTTCCAGTGATGAGACTAAAGAAAATGAATTCAAAAATATTTTCTATGATTTCAAACACAAAACCTATCTTACCATTAATGAGATAGGATATTGTTGGTCATACCCATCCAAAATTAAATGTAACTTACATAAATACTGTGGAGTGTGACTTGCCACTAGAGTATATCCCTCCAGATTGGAGATATATATTAATTAGTCTAAATGACATATTATGCTTTATCGGATTTGATGCTAGGTAGGGGTTGATCTGATGTGGTAGCTTATAGGATTTTCAGTGTTAGACACAAATAGTGAAGTGAAAGGAGGTACAGTGGTCTGAAACGAGAAGTGAAATAAGGGCGAAGATAATGAATGAGGTTAACATAGAAAGAAAGATGATGGTAAAAAAAATTAGCATGAGAGACATCATCAACAGTCAAGTTCTTGAAGACAATGTTATTTTTAATCTAGAGGATGTGAGACTACATAAATATACCTGAGGAACAAATTGACCACAGAGGCGAAAGACATTGTCATCATTATCTTAAGAAGAGGAGTAACTTACTACTTTGTCACTAGAGGAGTTGCTCTCGCCTTCGCTGGTCTCTCATTATTGCCATTAGATGTACTTGACATATCTTTGTTATCATCATTATTTAAAAATGATGACACCATAATTGGTACAACTTTTCTTTTGACCCGACGGTTTGGGTAATTAGGATTGAGTCTCCTTTTTTCTACCAGCATAGCAGAAGTTTTTCTTAAAGGAGGATTGGTGACAACTGATATAATTTTTTTCTATAAAAAAAGCATCATGCATGAGAAAAAAAAAATAATAATAACAATAACATAAAAAATATAATTTGTTTAATTCAAATGGATAAATGATTTAGTTGTAATTATCTTTTTTAATAGTTGACGCTCTCCACACTTGCTGCATCACAAGAGTATTAGTCATCCTTCGACAACAGATACTAAAAGTGACTTTAACGGAAGAGTAATAGGCTTTCTACCAAGAAAAAAATGAATGTGTGGTCAACAGACAAGTCTTAAAAGAACCAGGTGAAATTTACTTCTCCAAAAAGTATTATCCTTTTGAAGGTTCAATAGATCTTCTAATGAAGCGGCTTTGGTATACAGAAGTTGAGCCTCTTGAAGATGGTAAGGAGATAGAATGGCTTGAACTAGCCTAAATTGTCTAGATACGGCATTTGGCATATAGACTGCTATTTTTAGTCATTTTCACATGAAAATCCAGCCAAAAAAAGTTGGAGAGTTAAAAATTGTGACTAAATGATAATGTTTTCCTCCTGTGTAATCTTAGATGGAATAAGAGATTGCATTAACCATTCTGGACCAGCTTTACAGTTGGCAAAAGGAGTTATGTTGACATTGTTGCCTTTCTCTAACAAGTAACAGAAAGAACGGAAGAAATATTTCATCTTCTCATGTAGAGTCTTTGACTTGTCTGATAAAATTAAGTAGACAATGTCCTATAACTATAGAGTCAATAGGATTTTTTTGGTTTGGACATGGATGTAACTCAGACTAAAAAATAGCAGAAAGCCATAATTGAAAAAACCAAACGGGACTGTCAACATTAGTGATTCTCCTCTTTTTTCTCATAAGGTCTGCGATCTAATATAAAGTGAGATATAGTTGAGTCAAAAATAGTTTGGCTAGGCACAACTTCTTACCTTCGCCTAACATAGTAGTCAATGAAAGATAAGTGACTTCGACTTGAATGCTCCAAGCACAGAAAAACACCCCCCCCCCACTCATCCAATAAAGAAGGAAGGTTACATGCTCATTATCAGAAATAGGATCTTCATATTGACCTTTATTGTTGTGAATGAATCTTTGATAGGTGGTGAAAGAGAGATCAATGAAATACTCAACTCCTGTGGTTGAATTTTCTCTTCCATAAGAGGTAAGCTAATTATAACAGCTATATCCAGAAAAGTAGGAGTAGTCATGCCGTATTGAGTGTGAAAAGTATAAGAAGCGTTGTCCCAAAAGTACAACACACCTCCCATTACAACACACCTCCCATTAGTTTTGGATTAATGATGTATGAGTTTTTACTAAATTGAAATTTCTGAATACTTGTTCTGTGAGTCGAAATACCCAATAGAAATAAAGTCCTAAAAAATCACGGGTTTTCTTTGAGACTGACTATGGAAGAAATTTTTTTATCTTGTTTGTGGCTTTGGTAATAGGGATGGCAATTTTCTTCGCGCGAGGCGGGTATCTACGGGGATTTAATTACCTGTTGGGGGGGACAGATTTGGGGATAAATTTCTACCTGCAATCCCCACTAGAGAATAGATTTGGGGACAACATTCTACTCGCGGGAACGGGAGACAGGACCCCGTATAATAAACAGGGCGGGACGGAGATAGAGATATCCGCCCCGTGGAAACCNNATTGTGCCGTCATTCCCTCTCCTCTGAAGTTCTCTCCAGAGCAAAACCCAGCCTCCTTCTCACCTCTCACCGCCGTTGCCGCCCTTCTCCCTTTTCACCTCCATGTTCCTCCCTTCTATTATTCGCTACCCCTACTTCCCCCTCTCGTTGGTCACCGCAAATTCAAGGAGAACATCGCTGACGTATGCCTGACACCTAGCTCGAGGAGAACGTCACCGCGTCGTGCCTGACCCAACCTGAGGAGAAGTCGTCATCAGAGGCAGAATTTTCACCGTTTTCATCGCATCAGAAGAGAATCGTGTTCGTCGCAGTTTTTGTCTTCTCGTCAGAGCAGAATCGTCTTTGTTGCAATTTAGTTTCGTTTCCGCCTCCAGCAAGATCGTTCTTCATCATCGTCGTCAGCCACTTCGCCGTTCGTCGCTCTTCCTTTCGATAAGTCAGTCTCTGTAGTTTCTTCTCCATTTGCCTGACCTAACCTCCGTCAGCATGAAAATTAAATTTTGATTTCATATATTATCAAAATTATAGCTAAAAATTGAGTATGAACATTTTATTGTAATAGTTTTTAAACTAATTTTATTGTTTATTGTGCTAAGTTTTTCGCTTATTGAGATCTTTCTGGTTATTGAGGTTTAGGGTATATTGTTTACTGAAATTTTTTATTAAAAACTGCTAGGATGCTTATTGGTTTTTGGTTGTTATGTTGAGATTTTACTGCTGTACTGAGATTGTCTATGGAGATTTTGTAAGTTAGTTTATTGAATTTTTGTTAGTTAGATTTTATTGATGTACTCAAATTTGTATAATTATAATTTACTAAGATTTTTGTTATCGAGATATTCTTGTTGTGCTCATTTTTTTCTATTTTTTAATTATTTTTAATTTTTAAAATCCACGGGAATTTAAGTCCCGGACAAATACGAGGTTTCCGTCACCCGTTGTAGGGATGGAGCAGGGAAGGGGAGGGTTTTTCGAGGCGGAGGGAGGGATTCTCACCTCCATGGAGACCCGTTGTCATCCCTATTTGGGAAAGATAATGGAATCGATAAAAGGTGAATCTACCCGTTAATGGTAAAAAGAAATAGCACCTGAAATTTTCATATTTTTTATTTTGATGCCTCCAGTTCAAGAACAAAAGCTTTGCCATTTTTCGCAAATAGTTTCTTTGGGTGAAGAAGAAAAATTCGTTGACAAATTGTTACTCGAAGTTGCCATAAGAATACATATTAAAGAATTCTAGTATTGAGTTCTAAAGTTGTCAACAAAACTGTAAAGACAGAAAATGATGTATAAAAAGCAAATAAAATTGAACTTATGTGAATTTAATTATTTAACTTAAGCAACAAAACAAGAATACGACATGGAATAAGATATTTATTATTTGGCAGTTTAGTTATTTTAGTTACTTTTGAAGTTTTCGGATTTGAATCCTCTAAAGTTTGAATTTCACTTTAGAGAGTAAAGTGTGATCTTACACCCTTGAATAGTTTTTCTTTCATATTTATTCTTGGTCTCACCTATAAAATCAATAGTGAGAGATCACACTTTACTCTCTAAAGTGAAATTCAAACTTTAGAGAATCCAAATCCGAAGTTTTCAATTGACAGTAAACAAAAAATGCGAGAACAATTACATATACGATTCAAATTGGCTAAAAATGGTGCATAAAGTGTAACTGTCAGTTGACATAAAAAGTTTATAAATAAGTCTTAGGCTAACATTGTAAAGGAGTTCGGTTCTTTTAGAAAACACTTAAAAACTCAAAAAAACTCTCAACTCCTTAACATCACAAAGTAAAAATTGGGAATCTTAAGTATCTCCTCTGAACTCAAAGACTTATATTTTTTTTCAGTTTTTATTAATAAATTTTTTCTGTTTTTTCCGTGTTCTTCTATTTTACGTTTATCTTTCCTTCTTCATCCTTTTTTTAATTTTCTATTTCTTTTAATTTCTGCAATTTATTTTGCCTCCAGTATCTAATATATTTTTGTTTATTTGCTAATTTCATTTCTTTTTATTTCTATTAACGTTATAATTGTAACATTGAGATACTCATATATTTTTTAAAACATTAATAAAATTCGAGTAAAATATAGGGGTACATTTGATGCAAATTAAAAGTTTTAAGAATAAAATTAAAATAAAATAAAGTTTACAAATATTTTTAAAATGGTTGACAAATAATATATTTTATTTTTGTTTAAATACTAATGAGAATAATGAAGAGAAAAATTTTGGTATATTCAAATACTTGATCTAAAAAATCATATATTTTCTTTGGTAATTCAATTTGTTATATTCTAATTGAGAATAATGAATATTATTAAAGATTTTTATTTTTAAAAAAAGGTAAAGTATATTTTTGTTCTCTAAAATTTGGTAAAAGTTTTAAAAATACTCTTAAATTTTATTTTATTTAAATTTTTTCTCAAAAATTTTTTATTTGCATCAAATATACATCGACGGATAAATTTTCAAAATATTTAAGACCGATCTAATAATAATGAATGAAAATTTTGTTTGATTTGCTTGTGTTGATGGTTGTTCTTATGAAATTATTGTTGAATTAGTCTTAAATTTTTTGAAATATTGCCGTCAAAGATATATTTGATACAATTCGAAAGCTTTTGAGATAAAATTAAAACAAAATAAAATTTAGGAGTATTTTTGAATTTTTTGTCAAATTTTAGAAATAAAATTAAAAATTTACTATAGCTGATATAATAGATACAGAAAAACATAACATTTATTAGAAAAAAATTATATAAAAAAAATAATTAATTAGGAACCCTATTTATTTTAAATAAATAGAATTTCATTATTTAAATTACAATATTATAAAATATTTAACTAAAAGTAGTTTCTTTTTGGGCTTGAAAGTACTTATTTTTCGGTCTCATTTAAATGAAAAAGGACCCAATAATTACTTCTTACTACATTTTTTCCCATAAATAAGTGCAATGGCAATTCAGGACCAAACAAAAAAGTGCAATGGGAATTGGACTTGCTGAACTATAACTTTCTCTAGTAACAACAAATTTCTCTCGTCTTTTGTTATGTCAAACTAAAACATGTAGTATGACCAAAAAAAAAAAAAAAGAAGTCCAAACGTGTCGGAAGAAACAAGAAGAAAACATAACATAAAAGATAGAACTGCCATGTTGAATCCAAAACAAAAAAATAATAACTAAAAAGATGAAGGTTTAATTATTCTCCCTTTCTTATAATTTGACCAAATTTTTAATTTAATTTATATACTTTTTTTTTTAATTGAGTCTATACTATTTAATTTTTTTAATTAAATTTCTGTCGTTATAAAAATATCTAAAATAATAGAATACTATGTTAAAAAATTGAATATTCTAAAGTTAAGAATTCTAAACTTAATTGAAGACACCTAAATATTTTTTAAATTCCAAAATCACCTTTCTTATTTCAATCTTCAATACTTTTTCAGATATTCTTCTCTTGATACTGAGTAATACTTCTTCTTCTTCTCCTCTATCATTGTTCTGCCCTCCATGGTTAGTGTCATCCTTCCGTTTTCCACCACTGCGAGGCTGTAGCGATCCTACTCATACTTGTAATGAAGCTTTTGTTTTGTATCGTCATTGAATTCTTTGTTGCAAGAGTTGTAGGTTAATCCCAGCATCATTTCGAAAGAAGCTCTGTTTATAGTTTAATGATTTTAGGTGGAGTTCAATTGGGATGGTTTGTTCGAAGAAGAAGAAAAGATTGTATTTGCATGGAAGCCAAAAAAAGTGAAAAGTGAGGATTCCTTTTGTTGTCGGCGAAATGGAATGAAAAAAAAAAGGTAAAGAAAGGGTACTCGCTTGTGCTTGCACAATGACTTCTATTATTCTTCTTTTTTCTTTAATATATTTTTGGTCGTTTGAAACTGGATTTAGTCCTATTTTTCTTGCTCTTTGACCCGCTTGCATTCGCCGCATTAGCTATCTTGTGCACCTTCGTCTCCACCTTCCCCTTCACAACATTGTCATCATTGACGTTGATTTTGGTCGTGCGTCACGCGCCATTGTCGCATTAGATGGTTCTGCCACTTTAGACGTGTCTTTCTTAGCCGGTTCTGTTCTCCACCATGTACGATTGCTGGTGTTTAGAGCTCGTGTTCCGCATTCAGTAGGTTGGTTTTTGAATCAGAAACTCGAATTACAGATCTGAAATTGTTGTTTGTGATTTGAATTTGTCGTGGTTTTATTACTGAACCTGAAATTTGGAATTTGTATAATTAAATTGTTGATTCTTGATCAGAAATTGTTGACTATAATTGTGTTGATGATTTTTTAATATGAATCTGTTGTTACTGACGAGTTGCTCCTTTCCCATCCATCGTCGATGTCTGTTGCTCGTCGCTTTAGATAATTTGGCCTCTGTTCTACTTCATTTTTCTTTTGCTTTTGTTTATGCTTCATTTTATTTTTACTTCATTCTGCTTCTGTTTTTACTTTTATTTCTGTTCACTGATTATATCAAAAAAAATTTGGTTGTTCTAAAAAATTTTGATTATGAGTTTTGATTATGTGTTTTATTTGTAATTAACTGATTATGTTATGGTAAAAATTTTATTTTTGATCATGCTAGTTATAGATTTGCGTTGATTATGGCAAAAATTGTACACTGGTAGAAAAAAAATTTATTGATAGAGGGGAGGGGGGCGATAATAGAAGAGGAGGATAAGGAGATGGTGGACGAGGTGGAGGACAATAAAAGTGGAAATTATAAGTGTAGAATATAAATAAATAAATAAATTCACACTTTATTAACGTTATTTAGATATTTATTGTTAGACTTAATTGAAAAAAAAAATAAATTGTATAGAGACCAATTAAAAAAATATATAAAAACTTAATTAAAAATTCGATAAATTATAGAAACCTACAAAATATTTAAACCAAAAACAAACTATCATAAGTCATAACAAAAGATGTATTATATACTAACTAAATTCAGGTTAAACCATTGCACAAGTTGCATTTGATAATAATTGATGTTCTTTATTATCTGATCCAACATTTCCCCGGATTTAAGATAAAATGATGAACAATTTGGTTGCCAGATAGTTATATTATTGAAATCTCTCTTGTGAATCTATAGTTAAGAGTGGTTGTTCTCATGCCATAATAATTTCATATTCAACTAAGGTTCTTATTATTTTGTTCCAATATGAATTATTTAAAGTATTGGAGACTCACTAAGTTTAGGTTAAAGCATTACATACACGATCAAGTTGGCCTAATTATTGTTTACTATATGCTTAGAAAGAAGTAATGAATTTCCATCTTAGACAAGATACCAAACTTGATGGGCAATATTAACGCAATTTCTCACCTTTAATTAAAAGTTTTTTATTTTTATTTTTCAGTGTTACATAATTTTTTTTCTATTTATCTTTTCAATTTTTTATTTTTACAAATTTAATTTTAATTAAGCATCCGATAATCCGATCCAAGATCCGATCCCACCCAAATTTAAATTGGTTTGAGTCCAATTATAAAAAACATAATAATCCAATCTAACTTGAAGCATTCAAAATCAATGCTAATATTTTATGGCACTAAAGTCAATATGTGAATTAATATGTATATGCAATAAAGCTACATTATTTTTAATGGTGTGATGGAAAATGTGAAGGTATATATAGTGCTTGTTGTGTCCTCTCTCCCTTTAAATCAGTACTTTCAAATTGTAAGGTTGAAGTCTCCTTCACTTCTTTCCTCAGTTCCTATTTGTGTAGGGATCACTTATTCATTAGCTACAAGTCACATGCTTTAATTATATTATTCAATTTTCTTTTTATATGAAATTAATTATATTCAATCAATTCTTCATAGAATTCAAAGATATAGTAGTACCTAAACAACTTAAACAAGTATAGAAATAATTCTGCGAAATTTTGTCGGTGACTAGCTACTTACAAAAAACTTTTAAACAAATAAAAATGGTTTCATATGAATTTAGCAAATATATATATATATATATATATATAAGGGTAAAACTTAAAAAAAAAGGGCTAAATGAAATAAACGGTCATTATTTGTTACATAAACGGTCATTGGCAATTATTTTAAAAGACAACGAGATATTCAATAAAAAAATTATTCTTTTCAACTTTTGATTTTTATTTTTATGAGATTGATTAATTTCTCTGTCAATATTTTTTTATATTAATAAAATAAACTTACATGGCATGTTAAACTGTTAGATTTATCCGTTAAGAGTTAACTAGGATTAACAAATTCTTTTTTGTTAAGAGTCTCTTCTTTTAGGGATAATTGTAAAGGTTATTGAGTTTTTTTTAATATATTAGCTAAATTTATTATGTAAAATGAAGAAATATTAGTAATTTTTAAATTATTTTTATTTATAAAAATTAAATAGAGAATATATTAATAATTAATATGTTACATAAACATATTCTAAAAAAATTATTGACAAAAAAATTGATCAGTCTCACAAAATTAAATATCTATTATTAAAATGATTTTTTTATTGAGAGACTCGTAATCTTTTAAATAAATTATCAGCGTCGGACTGAGTATTCACTTTTTTTTTCATATCAACAATGAAATTATCATCCAAAATACTAAGTGATATGGCTGTTATACTCTAACTAAAAAGTCATAATTCGATATCATACGCTATAACTCGACTTAATGAGTTATAATTCGTCCGAACGATACAGCTCGAAAAACAAACAGTCGACCATATATCATAACATTTTGATATGATATAACTATTTATCAATGAAAATGATTATTAAGATTGTAATTGCTAATACTTCACCTCATATATAAAAAGGTAAGATATTTTATCTTCAACAGACTCATACGAATATACATTGAATTGACTTAAGTTTTAAAATGACTTTTGTAAATACTTTTCCTTTTTTTTGTTGTTGTTCGCTTTCGGGTCAAAGTACTTATTTGCAGAAAAGATAAATTTAGTACAAAAATTTACTACCGGTGAGTTATACTTCGACAACCCAAATCAGAACACTAAAAATCATACTCTCGTTATTCTAAAATGTTTAACACTAATGAGGTCTATATTAAAACAAAATGAAAGACAAGAAGGTAAACTATAAAAAAAAATATGCTTCAACTTGTAAAATATAACCTTGATCTACTACTGCATCTTTCTCTTATAATTAACACCATAGATTCTACCAAATATATATCATTAACATTTTTATTATGCAAACATAATTTTACTATTAATGAGAATCTACTTGAATAGTAATAATTCGATAGAGTTTAGATAGCGTGTGTATTATTCTTCCTAGATTCCTCTTTTACTAAAATAAAGTAGTAGTAGAAACAATAGCTTTTGACTATTTCACTCTCCTAGTACATTTCATGTTTATTACTGCCGGAAATCACATGGAGAAATTAAAGACCAAATCATAATGTACACAACTTAATAACAACTACCATCAAGTAAAGGATCACCTAACTACATTTTATTAGCATCTTTTGGAGACCAAGACTACTTTTACGGATTTCACTTAAAAGAAGAAGAAGTAGTAGAAGTAGAAGAGTAGTAGTGGACTAAGAGTTCGTTTGGATAAATAATTTATAATTAATTTTAAAAAAATAAAATATAAGGATTTGTATTAAAAATAATTTATAAATAAATTATTTCGTGTTTTGAAAATTATTATAAAAATATTTGTTTTAAAATTATGTAATAAATAAGAATGATAAAATAATTTTTAAAAAAAAGTCAAAATTTTTTATATTTTAAATAATTTTTTAAAAAATTAAAAACATATCTAAAAAAATTATACCAAACACTATTAAATGATTTTTTATAAATCAAAAACTAAAAAAAAAATTTAAATTTTTCAAATAGACCCTAAAATTCATTCTAAAGTATTTTAAATACTAACAGATTAAGTTAAAATTTAACCTAAATATTATCATCTACAACCATGCATGAAATTTGAAATGTCGCGGGTCTACTTTCATATATGGTTAAGTTCCATCATATATATCCATGATCCATCAAAACTATTGTAGCTTAACCTTATGCGTTTAAATTTACTCTAATTCTTAAAGATTCTCAAACATTTTGAATGCCAGAAAATTGCCAATAATGATGACCTGTAATCAATCATCACTAGCAAGAAGATAAAGTTTCAATTTCTTTGTGGGTCAATAGTGAAGCATATAATAAAATTAAAACTTATCTCTCAAATAAAGCCAACATTGTTTAAATTTTACCACCCTTCTCTTTTAATTTGGAAAAAGAGTACTAGGAATCTTGTTCAGCTTCTTCCTTCTCTCTCTCTATGTTATCAATTAGAGGACCCTTATAAAAATGGCATATAATAGGGCCAGGTCACTATATATAGAGTAGCATAGACCATGCACAATTATTGAGGTAAAATAATGTGAACTTTGTAAAGTACTAATAATGTGTAACAAAGCTTAGAGGGGTAGTAATTATGGTGTATATACCTTTATGAAGGTTACACTACAAATATTATATGATGTATCCATCTCATCATTATCATTAAACTTATCCAAAATGCAAGTAATTGACCCATTTATTAAAAATAATAATAATTTTAAAAGTAAAGTATATTTTTTATTTCTATAATTTAAAAAAATTTAAAATATTTTTAAATTTTATTTTATTTTAATTTTGTTTTAAAAAAATTTTATTTATATCAAATATATTTTTAGCGATTAATTTTTCAAAAAATTTAAAACCAATTTAATAATAATCACATAAAAATAACTTTCAAATTCAACACAAATAAATCAAATATAATTGTCATGTATTATTGTTATATTAGTATTAATTTTTTTAAAAATTTAGCTATCAAGAGTATATATATTTGATGCAAATCGAAAAATTTTTAGAATAAAACTAAAATAAAATAAAATTTAAGAATATTATTTTTAAAATTTTTACCAAATTTTAGAGACAAAAATATACTTTACTCTAATTTCAAATAATTATATAAAATAATTTTCATGCATTTAAGTTTTATTAAATTAAAATTTAAACAATTAATAAGCTCTTAAAAAATAATTTAAATAATGCTACATCTCTAATTTATTTATTTTACACCAAGCCAAATCCCCCTTTTTCAATTTAATTATTATTAGGTACAATAAAGTGGAGCTAATTGCTTTATTGTATGTAGTTGTAACTAACAAGACAGAAGAAACAATTAAAGCTGCCTAATAACATGCATATGCATATCATCAATATAATTAAAGAGATAATAAGAGAGGCAAGAGCATGGTGCTTTAATTTTCTTTATGGATTAGTGGAAGTGGATATGAAATTATGAATAAAGTTACTTCAATTGGGGACGCAAAATGTTGGTGAGACCTTCCTTATTATTGGCTTTTTCTCTTTTCTTTTCCTATTTTATTTTAAATTATGAACTTATTAATTAGTTTATTTCATATCATTCCTAATTAAACTTTTGTGTTCTAATTCTATATATGCCCCCACACAATATGCATGCACACCCCAAATGTCTGGATATAATGCCGGCAAGTGTGTGGCATGCCATTAACATTATTATAATAAGTTTATATATATATTGTGTGCTCAACTTTATTTTTTCTCTTTTTTTTTTTTAATTCATCAAGCACCATTTCTTATATTAGTTTGTATTTTGTTTTAAGATTAAAGCTAGACATGTTAATTTGTAGTTTTAAAAATCACTTTTAAGTGTAGGCTTGGTAATGATATCTCATTGGATTTCAATGAATCAAATAATGGTAATTTTTAATGAATTTTAAAAATTATTAATCGTTTCATTTAAAATTTTTTATTTTATAAAAACGTAATTTTTAAAAAAAATTTGAACTAAAATATAAATTTTGGATTTTAAATTTTTTATTCTTATTATTTTATTTTATTTTATTGAATCCAAACAGCGTATTTCTTTATTAGCACTTATGTTTTATAAAGAGAATCTTAAAAGTAAGAATGTCAACAAATTGTCGAAAACAGAAATTTAAACTTTTTATTCTTGTTACTTATTTCACTGATAGAAATATGTTTTTCTTCTTTAATTTCATAGCATATGCCTGGATACAATGTTAATACTTAATAATAAGCTTTTTACACAAATTAAAAATTAATGAATTTTTTATTTAAATAAAATCTAAGTAATAATTGAATATTAAATTTTTCTTATAACTTCTGAAGTTAAATCATTTCCTTAATTCAAATTAAAATTTAGAAGGGGAAATTAATTAAAAATAGACGGATTAATAATAGTTAAATATTTTTAATGATATGATAATGCATAATTAAAGTTTTACACAACAGAAAGCTGGTATTGATAATACATATCAAAATTTAAACTTAATTGATTCTTATATCAATTATATATAGTAATATTATGTTCTTATAATTCAAAATCGTAGGACAACTTTAAGTTTTAGCAACAGAAGGGATATTATATTACTACATACAATTTAAAGTTATGCAACAAAATAAAGGCACTAAGATATTGATATTTATAGGAGATCATAAAACTCACTTCTAAATTTTATTTCATGTAAAATTCATCACTTTTAAAAGCTTATTATGAAATGACTAAAAAGTCTCATCAATCTACAATAATTTATTATGACAAAATAGTTTCTAAATTAAATCAAAACGATTTTTGTGATAACATTATTATAAAAATAGATAAAATATTATTTTAGTCTTTATGTTTGGATCAAATTTTAATTTGATTCCTAATATTTTAAATGTTTTATTTCAATTTTAAAAAATTTTAAACAGATTTAATATTGTCCTATTATTAAATTTGACTAAAAAAATTAACAAAAAAATTTTTACATTACTGATTATTAGTAGGTCAATTTTATTATATTTATGTACTGGAATTAAATATTATATTAATTTTTAAATATACTAAGTGTTTGTATCAAATTTAATTTAAAGATAACGTTAAATTTATTTAAAATTTTTTAAAATTAAAATATGATATTTAATATATTAAAAAATAAATTAAAATTTAATTCAAAAGTTGAAAATCAAAATAAATCTTTACCTTTAGATCAGAGGTAGGGTATATGTATGGAGATCTTATTTTCATTCTTAATTAATGGAGTAAGGTAATCAATATATAATAGAGTATGTTATTCTATATTTGTGTCTATATATATAGTACATACTTAAAATAAAAACAAAATAAATAAATGAAAGTGGCAGTGTCATATGCCATATAGTGACGAGTGACCACTACTGTCGGTAGCTTTAGATCTCTCCATAGTCTACTGTTAGGATTTGGTTGAATTAGTCCCACATTACTTAGGATAGCAAATGGAGTGGGTGGCCTAGGCTATAAATATGAGGCTAAGTTCTCCATTTGTTTTTGCACCAGTCAGAAACACTTTAAGCTTGTATCTGATTTTTCTTTTCCTCTGTACTCTTTGATTAGAGAGTGTTGTGAGGTGTAGTTAGATATTTGCTTTGAGAGAGTGTGGGTGTACTAGGGTGCCGGTGTTAGAGAGAAAGAAGACTATGTATTGTAACAATTTTCACATAGTGATATTCTCTGGTTGTCATTTGACAACGGCCGTGGTTTTTTCTCCGGTAATTGGAGTTTCCACGTTAAATTCTTGTGTTGTGATTGTATCTATTTTATTTCTCTGTCAAAGGTGTTTTCTCAAGGGGGAATGGTGTCTTATTCCCAACAAGTGGTATCAGAGCTTCGGTTCGGTGGGATTTATTCTTAGTATGCTCTGTGGTTGCAGCCTAGTCTGACCTTCCACATCAGAAAAGAATTTCGTCCTGTAGCTTGAGGTTGATCTTTGGTTGCTGTTGTTGTTGCTGGAAGGCAGTGTGACTCTGTGAGAGTGTAGTTTGGAAAGGTTCTGGCTAAGGAAAGACTTGGTATTTAAGTGTGTCCATTGTGACCCACATCTCTTTCCTGAGGACCCTTCCTAGTGCACGGTCTACAGTTGAGTTATACTATTCCGGTATATGGTTGCAACAATGTCAGGATATTCAAGTGCTATGAAG
>NC_029772.3:5155485-5166985 GCF_000817695.3 Arachis duranensis
TTACTAAAAGTAATTTTTATTGTAGTCACTTTGCATGGCACAGAGAGAACAAAAGTGTATGTACTATATATAATATATACCCTTAATGATGTCCTTGTTAGGATTTGGTTGAATTAGTCCCACATTACTTAGGATAGCAAATGGAGTGGGTGGCCTAGGCTATAAATATGAGGCTAAGTTCTCCATTTGTTTTTGCACCAGTCAGAAACACTTTAAGCTTGTATCTGATTTTTCTTTTTCTCTGTACTCTTTGATTAGAGAGTGTTGTGAGGTGTAGTTAGATATTTGCTTTGAGAGAGCGTGGGTGTACTGGGGTGCCGGTGAGAGAAAGAAGTCTATGTGTTGTAACAATTTTCACATAGTGATATTCTCTGGTTGTCATTTGACAACGGCCGTGGTTTTTTCTCCGGTAATTGGAGTTTCCACGTTAAATTCTTGTGTTGTGATTGTATCTATTTTATTTCTCTGTCAAAGGTGTTTTCTCAAGGGGGAATGGTGTCTTATTCCCAACATCTACGAACAAAAAAAAGGTGTTACTAGAATTAAAAAATAAAAAAAATTAAAAAGCTTTATGGTGGTGCTGTCATTAAAGGTAATTAGAGAATGAAATAATAATGGAGAAGCTTTTTAACTGTCTACACAATGTAATGCACTTGCTTTTCTTGCTCAGGTCTTTTTATAATTCTTCTTCACCAGTCAACCTTGTAGTCAAAGTCAACGAGGCACTACTCATGCCTTATCATTCATTCCTTGAGAGTTGAGAGTATTTTCAATTCTTTTTCCTTTCAAATCAATTTGGGAGAAAATTTTTAGTTATTATATGCATGTATCATCATAATTAAATAGGCGAATAATTTTTTTAAGATAATAAATTATATTTTATTATTCAGTAAAAAATAAAATATAAAAGTATTCAAAATAAGATAGTATAACAAAAAATAAAAATCTCCTAAAAAAATATATTGATAGTATTCATCCAATAATATATAATTAAATAAGGAATAAACTAAAAGAAAGAAAATAATAAAGTGAACTAAGTGAAACTAAGAATTGTTCTCATGGAGACGGCGAGCTAGAAAATTTTTTTTTTTTGCATTTTACGAAGTAACTTAACAAAATTTGTGAGAATGACATATGACATTGAAGTGCAATCTTCAAAGACTAACTGATTGCGTACTTTCCAGCAGTGTCAGCAAATGATGGCAAATAATTGAGGGTTTTCGTCAGCATTCTTCAACGAGTTAACCATCTCTGTTGCTGCAATCTATCATGTCCAGAAATAATCAAATCTCTACAAGGAAAAACAGTCTCTAAGAGAATTTTGAGACCAAACTTCTTTACTTGGAAAGGAGTAGAGCAAACAGTGAGTGATCATTTCTGTTGCTTTCTGACAGCAGGGGTATGTTGGCGATGTAGATGGGCAGTGGCGGTGGATCTGAGTAAGGACCAAAAGACAGTCATGTATAGCTTTCCAAATAAAGATCTTAATTTTGTGGGGCAAGTTCAACTTCCATAGTTCAATCCATAGCTTCTTCTGCTGCATATGATTAGGACAGAGTTCAAGAGGCGAGTGGTAAAATAAGTAGCTGATTTTGTAACCTGAAGTAGTATCATACTGTTTAAAATTATTCAAATTCCATTGTAATTTGTCACGATCCTCGTGAATTTGCAAGAATCTTGTCAGAAACGTCTTGAAAAAATAATTTTTGAATGAGGCTCTGATCCTAAATCCTATTTTCAGTAATTAAATTTGTCACTCGTGGAACAAGATTGAAAATAACCTGATTGTTTGGTATTGCCGAGATTATTAGAGAATACGGAAGAGGTAGCCACATATCCTCAATGGTTCGGATATTCTCTCCAGTACCCACAGCTCAATTAAAATCTTTTTCAACTATCTTTCGACCTTCCAATATGCTCCTCCATCCCCAAGAAGGTAAGACTCCAGTTTTTGCAGTTATTGCATTACCATTTCTATAGTATCTTCCTCTCAGAACTTTGGATAATAGAGAAGTTGGCTGTGTTACTAGTCGCCAATACTATTTTCCTAAGAGCGCTAAATTCTGAATTCTAAGGTCTTCAAATCCAAGACCTCCTTTTCTTATTGGGCGAGTCAGAGTGTCCCAACTAATCCAAGCCATCTGTCTTTCAGAGCCTTTTTGCCCCCACCAAAACTGAGAGAGTAGAGAGTGAATTTCTGAAATTAAACCATCAGGCAATCTAAAGCAAGACAATGTATAAATAGGAATAACTTCACACATAGTTTTAAGCAATATTTGTCGACCTCCCGAAGATAAAAGACGGTATTTCCATCCTTGGATTCTCTTTCGCTCTTTCTTTTAATCATACTGAACGACGCCTTTTTAGATCTAGATATCGTAGAAGGCAAGCCTAGATATTTGTTTTGATCCTCAATGTGATTGATATTTAGAGAGTTAGCGAATTGTGTATGAGTAGTAGAAGGAGTGTCGTGACTAAAAAATACAACAGATTTATTAAGATTCACCCTCTGACCACTAATATTTTTCATAAGAATTCAACAAATGCAGAATGTTTGAACATGTCTCAGGGCTAGCTTTACAAAATAAGATGAAATCATCAGCAAAAAGGAGGTGATTGACCTTGGGGCATCGTTTGTGAACCTGAATACCTTGAATTAGTCTGTTTTGTTTTACTTTGTGTAGCAAGAAGGATAGACCTTATGCATACAAAGAAAAAGGTAGGGAGATAGAAGATCTCCTTGTTAGATATCTCTATTTGATTTAAAGAAACCATATGATTGTCCTTTCATAATGACAAAATAAGAAACAAGTCAACAATTTCTAAATCCTATAATCCACCAGGAATCAAAACCAAACTTCTCCAACCAAAAGAAAATGTCATTCCACCCTATTATATGCCTTAATCATGTCTAATTTTAGAGTCGTCATTTCAGTTGTGAGCCCTCTTTTTTGTTTTTCAAGTAATGCATGCACTCATAGGCAATTAAGATATTGTCAGAAATTAATCTACCTTTAATAAAAGTGCTTTGCGTAGGGCTAATTAGTTTGTTCATCGTACCCTAAAGTCTATATACAATGACTTTAGAGATAATCTTATAAAAGACTGAGGATAGGCTTATTGGTCTGACGTGATTAATATCTTTAGCATCTGAAATCTTAGAGATAAGACATATCTGACTGTGATTAAAATCCTTTAAAATTATGCCTCCTGAGAAGAAGCTCCTAACTGCTCGCAAAACAGTTATCTGTATGACAAGGTCAATCACCAAAATCTTGGGGCATCGTCTGTCTTCTGAGGAGGTGTTTCAAAATTTGCTGTCATACAGTCATCTCCCAGAGCACTTTGAGAATGAATATTAAATGTAGCTTGTTTCACTTCCTCCAGAGTTACTGGTCTTTGAAGCATACAATTCATGGAAGCTGTAACCTTAGGTTTCAAGCCAGTGAAAAAAAATTCAAGATTCTCATGACAAGAGGAGGAGAAGATTTCTTTAAAATATGCTTCTGCCATGGAAGCTATTCCTGCATTAGAAGTCGCTACTCCATCATTACTGTTATTTAATTATCAAATTCGGTTTCTCCTGGTACAATTTTTGAATATCTGATGAAAGAAAGTCGTGTTCTGATCACCAGATTTGAGCCATTTGATTCTAGATTTATCCTTCCAAAACAATTCCTCATTTTGCAGTGCTTTCTCAAGTTTGTTTTTCAGTTCTAAAATGATTTCACCTCCATGAATTCTTGATAAACGAAGTGTCTCTAATTCAGACTGCAATAAATTAATATCCACCCTCGAATTAGATCTATTTTCTTGCTGCCACTTGACAATTTTATGCCAATATTCACTTTATTTTTTGGGCTATGATATACATGGCTGATTCTTTAATCTATTCATATCAAATTTTTCTAACATTCTGTCTTATTTTCTCATTAAAATACCACCTTTCTTGAAATTTGAACTTTCGCACAATAGGTACAAAACATACCTATTCGTTCATAGCAAACTCTAATTTCCAGTATTTTTTTTGTTAGGATAAACCAATTTTAGAGTATCTCTTATTCTTTTATCACTGTTCATTTTCACTTTAGTCTTAATATGCGTAGATCTCTGCTTCTGACTTTAAATAGGCAACATTTTTAATTTATCCAAAATTTTCACTTAATTTCTAGCCAACTTTGATTATTTTGTATTGTTCAAATAAGCTCTAAAATTATGTTCGTATAAAAAAAGGAAGAGATAGTGATTTTTTTTTGTTTACTGTCTGCTTCCATCTACGGACGTGAAGAACAAAAATATACAAATAAAAGTTATGATACATATAATTGATAAATTTTTATGGTGGTCATAATTATTCTGTTATGAAATTTAATAATACTTAAAAACATGGTTAAAGTTAGATTTACATTTTTTATTATTTAATAATATTTTTAAATTTGGTCATCATATTTTTATATTTATTTTAAGTTAAAAATGTTATCGAATTATAAAAATAGTGTGATTTTAATTTAATTAATTTTTTAAATATTGTCAAAATTTTATAATTGCTATGGCCATTAATTATAATCATAGCCATCATAGAATGTAATATATAATTGACCGAATTTAAAGTCTTATTTAAACCAATATTTTTAATTGGTTATCATTAAAAAAATACTTAAAAATCTCTCCTTGCAGCTGATTCAGAATGATACATTTTTATGCTTAATTACAAGATGAATTGATTATGACAATTTTGGCCAAAGAAATTAATAGAAACTTTGAATTCTCTATGAATTTGTTTATTAGTAAAACTATAAGTAAATTCAACATCAATTATTCTTGCATAATCGAGATAATGTTTCAGAACCTTATTTTAATATTCTAAGTACACCCGGAAAGAGAAATAGAGAATTAAGCACATGTTTGTTGAATTCATTAGTGACGGTTGTATAACTAATTTGCTTAACTTCATTATTATTTTTGGCATATATGATATGCCAATAGATAAAAATTAAATTAGAACCGACCTAATTAGTCTGCAGTGTCTTATTTGTAAAGCCAAGAGAGATACTGATATTATTATATTTTTTAATTGTATATCCCCTAGACCCCTACCATACCAAAAATGAGATTCTAGTATGATTCTTTTGGTGGAGTTTTATTTTCTATTTTTTTGTATAATAGGATTAGGATCCTATATTTAGATACGGCTGAAAAATTAAACAAAATACCTGTTTTAGTAAAAAAATTACTCTCAATAATGAAAGAGGTATTAAGAAGGAAAGCTACTAATAAGCCTAGCTTTGAAGTCGGGTAAACAGTATATTTGTAAAGAATTTGAAGAAGTCTAAAAAATATAAGGATTAGATTATAAAAGATATTGGAAAAAAATTTATCTCAATATTTATAGTTTTTGATGGTTGAAAATTCAGATAAAATTTGTCTAATTCTATCTTATTTAATAAAATATAATCTTAATTTAAATGTGTATTTTTTTTAAATAGACTATTTACACACATTCTGACCTAATATAATATAAAAATTAGACCATAACAATATTAAAAAATGATTTTTTTAACAAAAAATATTCAATCTTATCTAAATAGCAATGGATGAAATTCGTCCCTAAAAAAAATTTACTTTTTTAAATTATTCATTGAAAAAAATTTTTTATTTAAATCTATCTCTCAATGATTTTAAGTTAATTATATTAATTCTTTTGTCACTTTCTTTTTTGATGGCATCAAAATTTATTGATATGACACATTAAGTAACATCACAACATATATCGACTATCTTAATTAGTTGCTAATATAATAAATTTATAAAATTAGATTAAATTAACTTTAAATTGAGATATTTCAATATCTCAAAATCCTCTCAAATTGAAGTTGATTTGATTTAATTTCATAAACTTATCATATTATTAGTTAATTAAAACTGCATACTGAAGTCAATGTAGTATCACTTAATATGTTATATTAGCGAATTTTGATGTCATCAATAACGAAAAGTAATAATAAGACCAATGTGACTAATTTAAAATTTTTGAAAGACAAATTTAATTAAAAAAATTTTAAAGACTAATTTAAAAAACGAATGACCTTTGAACGACGAATTTAACAATTTACTCTACTTATTATTTTTGGACTAAATTATCAATTACACCAAAGTTAAAGTTAGCAAGATACTGAAGCATGTTACCACTAAACTGATCATAGTATAGTACATTGGCCAAACCATTTTTTTTATTAAAAATATTTTTTTGTCAAATAAATTAAACAATTTTTAATTTTAGATATCACAGCACACCTATACTATACATTCACTTACACAACACTAAAAAATTTCTATTTAATACTAGACCCGTTCGCTAAAATTTAAACTTAAATATTTTTACTACTTGAAGTCTTGAACTAAGGCCTCAGCAAAGAGAGGGTTATATGGGTCACGTCACTTAAGAAAGAAGGTTACTTGGGCCCACAGAAGAGACAAAGCTACAAGGCCTATATGATATCTAATCTGGCCCACTTGGAAATCCTTGTCTCTATGGAGCCCCCCATTTTCATCATAACAAACATACATCATTTGTATTTTGTTTATTTATTTATATGTTTCTTTTTTTTCTAAACATAAAATGGAATGGAAATTTTTTTGCATTTTAACAATTATTACAAGCTTTTCAAGGTCACTGCCCGAAATAGTTGTTGAGTGGTTGTTACGGAATGCTGACATTTTAAAAATCACCATGCATATATAGAGTTTCATACTTTCATTATTCAATTCGAGGATTAAAAAAAAAATGCAAAAGCCCCAGGTATAGTAGAATGATATAGATGCTTTTCATGTTTATATACCTACACACACTAAATTAGGTTCTTTTTTAATATAATTATTTTTTTATTTATTTAGTGTAGAAGAAATTATCTTAATAATTATCCATTTATCTCCATTTGATAAAAAAATTATTTTAGTCTCTAACTTTTAAATTAAATTTTAGTTTAGTTTGAAATGTTCTATTTTTATTATAAATAATATTTTATTTTATTCTGTTTTAATCATTTAATTAAAACAAAAAAATTTTCTTGCAAAAATACTTTTTTTTTATTGTTATCTTCTTTTTCTCTTAATATTATGTCATTTTCATTCTTAAATTACTACAACAACTACTATGATTATTATACTTATTATTTTTGCTGCTATTTAGAAGAAAATTATGATGGAGAAAAGAGTATTTTTAAAAAAAAATATTTAATTTTGGCCAGAGAAATAAAATAAAAAGAAACAAAATATTTAAGATAAAATAAGACGTTTCGAACCTTAAAAAAAATTAAGATTTAGTTTAAATATTTGAGATCAAAATAATACTTTTTTTATTTTACAGTCTATATTTTTCTCCAAATATAATTTTTTATTGTCGTCGTATTACCCAATATATATACATGGCTTAATGCAAAGGGTTAGATTTACATCAAACTTGTTTGCATCTAATTTAAAATCATTAAAAGTAATGACTCTACAAGTCTCTATATAGCAAAATATAATGGCAAATGTACTTGACCATTTGTGGTTATTTTACCTATAAATAAAAATGATGATTGATGGCCACTTAATATGTTATTGCCAATCAGTGATTGCAATCTCTATCTTGAATATGTAGTTTGATGCAAAATATGTAATTATGTATGCAAGGTTCAAGTGATGAGATTCGGTCTATACTACTATTAGTTGAATAAATTCAAATAATTAATAACACAAAACTCATTGATCTAAGTGATGCTTAACTTTCAAGCTTCTATATGATTCTAGTACAAGTTCCAAGATTTATATGTCACTTGGGGAAAAAAAAGAAAGAGTTACATCCACAGTTATAAAGATTTTGTGTGTAATTGAAGATAGACTACCAACAAATTAAAATAAAATTATTATATACTATATATAAATATACTAACTCTTTTTTGCAGGTATTGCAATCGGAGACTCTTTCAGAGGAGATTACGAGTTATATAACTTCACAAGTTCGATCTGAAAAAAGTTAGTTCCGCCTAAAATTGAACTGTTTGGTTGGTTTGTTTTAGTCAATAGAGTGAATACTAAAGAAAGGTTGAGTAGATTAGGCATAACTCGCCAGCATGATAGTATTTGTGTCTTGTGTAAAAAGGAGATCGAATGTGTTCATCATTTGTTTGTGTTCTGTGAGTTTACGTGGCAGATGTCGTGCGTCTGGTTGAGATGTTTTCATAGAGATTGGGTTGTCCCATGAAGCATTAAAGGCTTGTTTGAGAGTTGGAATGAAACACCTAATAGAAAAGAGGAGCAGAAGAGGTAGCTGATTGAGTTCTTTGCGGTTATTTAGAATGTCTAGTTAGAACGCAATAACAGAATTTTCAACAATAAAAAGTAACTGTTAATGTCATACAGAACATGACGTTTTTGAGTTACAAAGAGTAGACTGGTATTAATCAATCTTATTAATTGTTGATGGCAATACTGGAGATGACATAAAATTGTTAACCTTGTGTTTAGATTTATTTTTGTATCTGTCTGTTTTATACTCCACTCTCATGTGTCGAATTTCATTTGTTTAAAAAAAAATTATATATAAATATAGTCACAAATTTAAAAAATAAATTAATCTATTATGTATTGTGTGGAGACATAAGGTTGTGGTCTGTAATTTAAATATTGTTATGTGATTGGCCATAACACTACAAATTTCTTAATATATATAAACAGTTCCATTGAATGAAGTTATATATATAGTGTAGTAAATGACAAATTTGCTTATCATTCTCACGTGCTATCCTTCATCCTCAAAGGACAGGAACATTTGTCTATGAGCCAAGGACATTGAATAGTACAATTCTCAATAAGAATCCATGCAATTCAGTTTGTGTAACTGTAGAAATCTCTAACCAACTTGGATTAGTCGAGTGGTCAGTTCACTCGTCTGTTTAAATAAATGTCAGAAGTTTGAATTCTATTTTGTGCATACAACAATTCATTGGCCAGCAACAGACCTTTAAATAGAACTCAAATCTACAATAAATTAGTTTTTGACCTATCAGATTAAGAGATACTATAGACAATAAAAAAAAGGATAGAAACCTCTTACCTTTATTCACTACAATCTCAAAAGAAATAATAAAGCTGAGGTGATGACATAATATAACTAAGATACTTAATTATTGATCAGAAAATTAAAATGGGAAATTAAATCAGAGACAATGTGACAATGTCATGTGTGCTTTGCTCGAATCTTTAAAATAATTAAAAAAAAAGTAAAAAAAGAAGAAGATTATACAAAGGAATTAGACAAGAAGAAGTGCGCAATACTTTGGATTCCCCTTGAGAAAAGGGATTAATTAATTTTGTGAAAATTATAAATAAATTGTTATTAATTAAAAAGGGATAGATGATACCGTTTAACATGGAACTACGCACGTGAGATATGTCCTTCTCATATCATGTAATGTTGTTGTATATATATCACGATGAAAATAATTAATATGATGAGTCAGAAAATTCCTTTTAAATTTTAATAAAATAGCTTTGGTAATAATATATTGCATTTATCAAATAATAAAAATAATAATCTTGTATGTGGAGCTTGTGAATTGTGATGATCCTCACATGCCAAGCATGATTTTCTTGCTTCCCTCTTAAGAAGATTAATTATGGCTGTGTTATTATTAGCAATTAGCATCATTGTTTTGCACGTCTTGTCATATCTATGAATCATCGCTGTTGTTTCATCATGTAATTAATCTTAAACTAGTATTTGGAAATTAGTTTGAGAGATAATAACATAGTATATATATAATGGAAAAGTATAGATAGACAATAAAAATACTAAATAATGGATATATTGGAGGTTTAATTCGATAAGTATGTAGATGATTATATTCATTATATTTAATTGGATGATTATTTATTTTAATTCGATTTACTCATGCAAAATTAATAATAACTGTATGTTCAATTTATTAAGTGTGCAAATAATTATCTTAATATTAAAATTTAAAAGTAAAATATTTTTTTACTTTACTAGATTAACAGGAATAACAGCAAAAATACAGAAATAACAACAAAATATATTTAATAATAGTAATTTAACATTTAACAATAATATATATCTATATCTTTTGGTTGAACTTGAATCACATTATTAGTAATTTATTTCCAAAATGTGTATCTTAACATTATTTATTTATTTTTCTAGCTTTCCTGAAAAATAATATATTCCTGATTTTTTTATGCAGTATGAAATCTGTATGCATGAACCTAGAAGTTCAAAAACTAAACAAGGTGGTTAATTTTATTGTTACTAAAGAGATGTTTCTAATTAAAATCTTTTAAGAGAATATTTTCCACTGAGAAGCCACTTGTGTGAAAACTATGCAAGAACAGAACAAACAAACATGAGACCCTATGAATAAATAGTCAATTATGTTTAACTTTTTATGGACAGCATAAATTGTGTAACAATTTTACAGCAACATATATAATTGTGTTCTAGACCACTAGTCTAATTATTGGGTATGTGTAGTTTGTAATTGGACCATCAAACTAAAAAAAAAAACTTATACTGTTGCCTAAATAGAATATAAAAATAATGTAACTTGTTAATGAATTATTGAAGGGTAAATCACAAATTTAGTTCTTAAGATATTAATACTTTCACAATTTTATCTCAAAAAAATAAATATTTATGTAGTCAGTCTTTCATATGTAAATAATATTTGATAAAATACCTAAACCCTAAATAATAGAAAAATATTTTAAACACTTTTAAACGTTATTCATATTTAAAATATATAGTTGTGAAAGGCATAATTCTTTAGTTAAATGGTAATGTCTCCAATTATAATTTATACCGCATACAATATAATTTGTACTAAAATCAGATAAATGTTTTTTGTCATTAGTCCAACAAAACTTACACACTTGTAAGTTCCAATCAAAGTCTTAGTTTCTTCTCGTTTCTCTTAACCAAACTTTCTAATTAATTTCTTGCTTCATAATTGCTTATCCGTGTAAATTATTTATGTGAAAAGCATAGGGGGGAGAAATTTGAGCTAAATTTTGCTTAAACGTGTTTTGTTCCACCAAAAAGATAACTAATAAAGAGAGAATCATTTTTCAATAATCCTGAATTGAAGGGGGAAATTAGCCAAGGGTCCTAGCAAGAAGTGACATACCGTTACTTTTGGTTAAAGCTTACCCTAGTACAACCATGGAACTTACCCTTCTCTCCCTAAGAACTTACCCTTATATTATTATAATAATAATCTCTCCTTATAGGACATGCATGCACCACACCACAATCACAATTCACATATCATTCATTTAATAACGAGATATTCTTAAAAATGAAACTATATAGAAATATGAGTAAAAAAACATTAATGAAGTATATGAAGTAGCGTTACACCTAATACTCTTTTCTTTTATAGTCTTGTTTAGCTTTTATTCTTATTCCAATGCCCCTACCCTTCTAACCCATCAATCTAGCTCT
>NC_029772.3:5167016-5167559 GCF_000817695.3 Arachis duranensis
TTCCCTTTTCCATTCTTTTCTTCCTTCCTTCCTTTCTTTTTCTCTTCCCTTTCTCTGTTTACTTTCTTCCCATTATTCTCATCTCACAAAAACCCTTTTTCTTCTTCTTCTTCTTCTCAATGAAATGAACCACCACCAATCCAACCCCATCATCATTCATCATCATGGTCTCTTCTTCTTAGCTACCTTCAAACTCAAAAACCCAAAGAGAGACAGATAAAAAGAAAACAATAACAACCTAAAAAAAAAACAGAGACAAAAACACAAACACATGGCAGGCATAGCAAGTTTCTTCAACAAGTTCCTGTCTATGTTCATCATCCTCATTGTTCACCTTGGTTGCTTCATCTTCACCACCAGCTACACATCAACAACAACAAAGCAAGAAAACAACAACAACAATAATAATAATTTCTTGCAACCATCTTCAAAGAAACGCAAAATCTCACCTTCATCACACTCACAACCCTCTTCACCTTCCCACCCAAAATTCAAAACCCACAAAGCACTCTCTTCTTCTTGGCATTTCATCAAACACTTGTT
>NC_029772.3:5167599-5186322 GCF_000817695.3 Arachis duranensis
CAAAACCGCCACAACAACCACCACCCATCCTTCCCCACAATCCTCCACCGCCACCACTGCCACCACAACCAGCAACTCCGCCTCCGCCACCGTTACCGCCGCCAGGTCCTCTCAGAATTCTCTTATTTCCTCATTGCAATCCGACCCGAGTTCCATGAACGTTCCTCGTCGGAACTTGCCCGGATCATTGGTCCGACCCGAATCTGAAATCTCCGGCGAGTTGGACAGCGGCCTCTTCTTCCCTCTCCGGAATGATATATTCCCCTGCACCGCGTGCGGCGAGATCTTCCAGAAGCCGCTCCTACTGGAGCAGCATCAATCTACGAAGCACGCGGTGTCGGAGCTACCCGGATCCGACCCCGGTCACAACATAGTCCAGATCATATTCAAGTCGGGTTGGCCCGAGATCCGAAAGTTCCCGATCATAACCCGGATCCTTAAGATCCATAACAGCCAAAAGATTCTCTCGCGGTTCGAGGAGTATCGCGAGGCTGTCAAGGAGAGGGCCGCGCTTCACGGCGGCATAATGTCCACGCGCCGCCGTGACGAGCGGTGCCTCGCCGATGGCAATGAGCTTATGAGGTTTCACTGTTCAACTTTTTTATGTGATTTGGGACTTAATGGGAATTCTTCAATTTGTTCGCAACAATTTTGTAATATTTGTGGGATAATTAAATCAGGGTTTTCCCCGAAATTAGATGGAATTTCCACGTTGGCATCCAGCTGGAGGGCACACGTGTCAATCCCAGAAGATATTGAAAGTGAATTTCGCTTCATGAATGTAAAGCGAGCCATGCTGGTTTGTAGAGTTATTGCGGGTCGGGTCGGATCGGATTCAGACGAAGCTGAAAAGGAGGATGGTGGGAGTTTCGACTCCGTGATGGCACGTGGCGGTGACAGCGGAGTGTACACTCGGCTAGACGAGGAGGAGCTTTTGGTGTTTAATCCTAGGGCTGTGCTTCCTTGCTTTGTGATTGTGTATAGTGTGTGATTAAATTTTGTGTGAAAACTTTGCATAATTTAGATATGTGCAAATTTTGTGATTGGTTGGAATAAAATTGAGCCCATTTTTGTTCTAGTCAATTATAAAAATTTACACATAAATAAATAGTGGAAAAGTTTTACATTAGAGAGAGTTCACAAAGTAGTGTGTGGAATTGATCAAAAGGTTATGATGGTGAAGAGATGTAATGTTAATTTTGGTATATGTATTTTGTAGTTTAAGTGATGATTTTTGACATAATCCATGTTATTGGATCATTTGGCACAAAATTTGTGCATTAAACTGACACTTAGTATAGAAATCAAATAGAGTTTATATGTAAATGTTATTGTCTTTGCTGTTGTATGATATTTCCTTGATTGTGTGATTAATGCTACCTTTCATTTTTCTTTCTTTATTTCCTTTTATATATTTTTCAATTATATAGTTTGATACTTTGGCAGTAGCAACCATGTGATTCTGCTTTTTTTGCATCTATGAGAAGCTGTTTGTGGGGTTCCATTGAAATTGTGGAATGGTAGGAGACACAGTACTTGTACTACTTGTGTAGTTATTTATTATTTGGTAAAATATGGTTGATTCTTGAATGTGAAGCTTGTGAAAATATCATCTTTCACTTAATCATTTGAAGTCTTGAACAGTTCCTATGGAAGAGGATTATGTCACAACTCTATACATAGGGGCATCTTTTTAAGAATACGTATGATATAAGTTATTGTCCTCATTTTAATTTAAAATTTCGTAGGTTTTTTTTTCTTGATTCCTAACTTCTGAAAAGGAAAAAGGGACTTTAATTTCATGTAGCATAACAATTAAGGTGCCTTAATTTCCCCCCTTTTTTTGTTTATAATGGGAAAATGCAGTAGGAAACATACTTAAATTATAAGTTTTACTTTAAAAAGGGGGGGGGGTGTTATACGTACTACTTTTGTTATATTATTTTTGTACACCTTTCATTTTTTATATTAAAAATAACTGATAATAAATGAAAGATGATGATTTTTTTTAGGTATTGGGCTTTCCATTGTTTGGTTCAAAGTATCATGTAAAATGCCAAAAATAGGTAGTAGATCTTTTTCTGTTATGTTACTGAGAATATTGGGCTAGATATTAAAAATATAGTTTTGCAGCATGGGCTCTTTACTCCTGTATTATAACCGAAACAATGCAGTTTCACTTTCATGAAGAAATCAGAAACTCAGAAAGGAGAAAGAGTTTCAGTCCAAAAAACATAAAGCCTAAATAGGTCCTTACAAAATTATTACCCTTCTCTCATCCGCCTCCCAAATTCATTCCTCTAACCATCTTCCTTAATAATAACAAGGGTTTTATCAACCAATTTGGGTTAGTCGAGTGATCAGCTCACTCGTCCGCTTAAGCAAGTGTCGGGGGTTTGAATATCGTCTTGTGCATGCAACAACCCATTAGTCAGCAGCAGACTCTTAAATAGAACTATTTTTCAATTAATTGGCTCCAAGTTGGCTAAACCCCTAATTAGTTTCCTAGCAAAATCTATTTTATTTTACATACTATATTTTAACACACATCTTCTAACCATTAAATAAATTATCGTATACCACATTTATTAATAGATTAAGAAACTAAGTATGTTTTGTTTCATTTAGTGTACAAGATAAAAATGAATAGTGCATGTTGCTAATTAATAATATTAGAAGAAAGGAGAAGAAAGTGTTTAGACTTTGAAGAATTGTCCTCTACCAATGATGAGTTGCTTCTTGAATGATTTCACTTGTGATTTAATTACCCCACATGATGATGACGGGAAGATTCTCTTGTTGATCCTCCTCAACGTGTTCCCAATCTTAGTCTTCAACTTGAACATTCTAATCCTCATAACAAATGATGATGATGATGGTTTCTTACTAATAGAATCTGCTTTGTTCAACTCTTTGTAGATTAAGAACTGTGCCCTTCTATGCATTTTCTCTTGAGGATCTTCCTTATCCAACTTTGAATACCCATTTACCCTTCTACCCCTATATGCACCCATTTTCATGTACAAGACCAATTAGGAGGCTACACAATATGCAATGCTAATTGAAGCTTTAACAATTTTATTTGTTGAATGAAACCCACATTTATATGTTGTAGTTTGGAAGAGTTGGTAGTTAAAGAGTAGGAACTTGGGTAACCAATAATGAAGCCTCCAATCTATAATTTATTAATATTTTGGTATCAAATGCTGGACCTACACCCTTATATTATTTCCACTTTCAAGTTGTTTTTATAAAAATTCACACAGAAAAATGATGTTTTAATTTGGTCCGAATATATAATAATATATATTGAAATTAAAGCAAGTAGTGTGTGTGCTAGGCTTAGTTAATTGTTGTTCTATTTAAAAATGTGGTCAAACTTTGCATGCAGTCAAACCTAATTTGAAGTTCCTTTCAACCTTGATGACAATAGTTTGCCAGGTTTGAATGTAGGAGGATTACATAAAAATGTTTAAAACATCTTTTTTTAAAGATATTTTTAAGTAATTAAAATTTAATATATAATTGATTAAATCATATTATTTTTAGATTAGACAAATTGATTTGGTTAAAAAATCGATAAAATATACTTTNATATATATATTTTGAAAATATTAAATTCTAATTTTTTTCCTCTGCTATTATAGGGTTAGGATTTAGAATTTTTAAAATTAAAATATATACATATAATAGAAATATTTTAGTCATTTTCTATAAAAAAGAAAATTAATTTAGATTAGTTCAAGGTTTGGTTTATCAAATCAATTTGTCTGATCTAATTTTGACAAAAATAACACAGTTTAATCGATTATATATATTAAATTTTAATTAATAAAAAATATTTAAAAAAAATTATTTTAAACATATTTATCTGAGTTTGTAAATCTTGAATGATTTATGATTTGTGATTAATTTTTTTTCCTCCGTAGAGATTGATGAATATCAACAAGTCAACTAAGATAATCAAATAAATGTTTTCATAGAGAAAATATAGAGAATTATTTTTTTATATATTTAATTTTAACTAATTTTTTTCTTAAGACTTTTTTTAATTTACTTTTTTCTTTGCATTCACTTATTAAGATCTTAATTCAATTAAAAAAAATTATATTATTCGTCTTTCTCGTAATTTTTAACAAACTATCACTGACTTTAAATATTCTATTTCATTTTTTAAATATTTTATTAGTGGAGTTTTAGATATTTTTTGACATGTGATTTTCGATGATCATTTGAATGTTAACGTGAGTTAAAAAAAAAAAAAAACTAATATTGATAGATAAATAATTAGTTTTCTAGTTGGATATTTCTGTTAAGCCAATTTGTAAACTCCATTTTACAGAAATGGAATATGATTGATGTTAATTAACTCAATTAATTAACTATGATATCTTGTTAACTCAATTGGCCATATATTATAGGAAGATATCTCTATTTCTTTCGTAAAATTTAATATAATCAGGTCAGGATAATCAAATTATTAATAATAAAACTCATATGCTTGTAGTAATTTAAAAAAATTGTAGTGGTCTGATGGTGGAGTTGGGTGATTTGAGCTTATAAAGGCAGCCACTATATCTGAAGAAACAGAACAAGAAGAGGGAGGGTAAGAGCTGTAAAATTCTCTAAACAGAAAGTTAGTTATTTTAGGATAAGATCAGTTAAGTTAGTTATGACTCCCCACTTGTTGTAACTGATTCAGTTTGTATATAAATATATGGTGGCTAATTTTTAGTGTACGAATAATATTTTTTATTAGCAATAGAGAGTAACCTATATGAAATTTGACGGTTTAATACATCAATTAAACTTTATTTAAATTTAATTTCTTTCTTGGCCTTGAAAAAGCAATACATAAAAAATATATATGCTGGATTTACTATCCAAAACCAATATGATCCATGCTAATTTAGTTCCTACACCTATGGTTTCATCCAATAACTTGTATTCATTATCAACCCCTCTCTTTGAATGATTCAAGCACAAAATTAGAGTGACTTCAACACCTCACCTAAGTTTTGAGGGGATGTAAAGGAAGAAATTAAATATGAAGATAACATGACAAAGATAAAGGGTAAGAGCTGTGAAATTAAATTCTCCAAACAAAAAGTTAGTTATGGTTGTTAGGATAAGATTAGTTAAGTTAGTTATGACTCACCACTTGCTGTAACTAATTGAGATATGGGCTAAGTGCAAGAAGGCAGAAATTATGACAAACCTGCCCAAAAGAATCAATAGTTTTTTTTAAGAGAGTTTTGTTTCCCAGGTGCTATTGTATAATTATAAGGTTTAATTATTAGGTTGGTCTTTGTAGTTTTATTAAATTTATAATTAATTTCTTATATTTTTTTTCTTTTAATTGGATCTTTATATTGTTTTTAATTTTATAATTAGGTCCTTCTTAGTGTAAAAAATGATAGAATTAACTGAATATTTTTTCGCAAATTAAAAGTATTCAAAATTAAAAATCTAATTAGATTTTTTATCACATATATTATTTTTTTGAGAAATATTCTATTTATTTTAATATTTTTGACATGAAAATAATCTAATTATAAAATTAAAAATAGTATAAAAGTCTAATTAAAAAAATAGACACCTAATTAAAAATTTAGTAAAATTATAAGAACTAACAAATAATTAAACCAAATTATAATTTAGGAAATAGAAGTCTTTGTATAAGATTGGATCTGGTTGTGGTTCTGAGAGTTGAATTTTGACAAAGGTTAGAGTAAAGTTTAAGTAAGAATATTTCTAATCTTAAGTACTGGTTTAGGCAGTATAATCTTTGCTAACAGAATTGAGTACTTGTATAAATTATCATATATCATCCAATCATATTCATATCTCCTCATAGTATGAAGAGCTTATTTACTTTCTTTTCCTTCAAAAAGTCATTAATATAGAAAAATTTAGGGTGAATTTGGTGAATTTTGTATTTTATTAAAAAGTTGTCTATCTTGTTTGACTTTTTAAAAATAGTCTGCCAAAAAGTTGTAATAATTATATTTAATAAAATTAATAAAAGGATTTTAATAAACATAAATTACAATAATATTTGGTTATATTATTTTTTAAAATTTAAAATAATAATAGTCATATATGTAAGTAATAAAATAATCTTTTATTTAATTTACTCTAATTGAACTTGAGTTAGAAGTTAGAGTAGCTTGTGATATGTGAATGCAATATTCTCAACATAACATGGCGTGAATTAATATGTGATTGCCACGAATTTGTTTGATTTAAACAAAAACAGAAAATAAATGCTTTGGAATTGATTCATACGCAAAATCCATCACCTTTATATACTTTTTGTTATTGTTATTAGTGTTTTCTTGTTCTTGAAGCTAAAGGCCATGGCTGCATGAACCTGTTTGACTTTGGAGTCCTCGGAATGTGTTCCATAACTCTACTTCCTTGGCGGTCCTTGAATCCCGCATTCTATTCATCAATGTCATGTTCATATTCATGTTTATCTTCATCAATGATTCAATTCTCAACTACATACCTTCATTATTGCTCAATTCATCTTCTTCATCATTCCCCTTTGCGTGTTCTTCAAAAAGGGTTGAATGCATACGTGTTCTTTCCACTCTTTATTCACTTCTCATCAATCCTTCTTCCAATTCTTCATCTGGGTATGCTCCATTTAGTTCAAAGTTTCTACCTTTTGTGAATGATCACTGTTTTAGAAAGCTAGTTAGCTGCTGCTGCTGCTGCTGCATAAACAGTAAGAATCTCACTTCTTCAGGTTTTTATAATCTCTTGATGTTTTGAACTCTATGATATGTTTGGAAATTGAGTAGTATCATGCTTTTCAGATTTGTTTGTTCTTTAGCTTTTATGCTGAATTCTTGCATCTTGAATCTTGTTCTTCCAACTGTGCTGTGTGTGAATTGCATGACCCTTCACATGGTTTCTTCGCAATGCTGGAATTTGTTATGCTCCTAAGAAACTTTGTTGGAATTTGGAAAATTGGACCTGCTTTAATGAAATGTTCTGTTTTTGCTTATTACTATATTTTTAGTTTTTTACCTTAGTTACACAAATGACATTATTTTCAGAACAGAATCTTAGAATATTGTAAAAACAAGATCTTAGTCAATAAACTTGATTGTCTTTTGATTCTACTCTTATATTGCAGGTTGATGATTAATATGTCGTCTGATTATAAGTTAGACATTGTTGATCATCATCATGACCCTGAAGAACTAGCACTAGATGATGAAAACCCTAATGCAGTGCACACAATTTTCAATGGAATTCATGAGCAAGCCAAGATGCTCAACAATTTTGCAACCAACCTAGAGCGTAGAGCTTTGAATGATAGGTGCCAACCCAATCTTCTAAGATCAATTTCACTTAATTCTTGCTTTGATGTTCTGTTTTGGTTAGGAGTGATTGGAACTACTTATTCAACCATGGTAGCATGCTTTTAATCTCATAGTACTATAAATTGATAATGATTCTTTTAAGGACAATATAATGCAAGTGATGTGTTAAACACATTCATGATTCATTTCTAAAGCAGATTTCTGAAAACTAGTAAAGTTACAGAAGACGACGACGAAGGACGTCGCTTGCATAGATCGGCTAAGAAGTCCGGGCCGCTTATCTCCGGCACGGCATACTGTATTTCTTCCTGCAGCATGATAATGCTAAACAAAATTGTTCTATCAAGTTATAATTTCAATGCAGGAATATCACTTATGTTTTATCAAGTTAGTTAGTTTTCTAACCTTTTTTTGTTCGTTTACTACTCTTTCTGTCTATGTACTTTTAAGTGTCATTCTTAGAATACATGGTTATTCCAAAAATAACATTTAAAAAATAGACAGAAAGATAGTATATGAAAGGTTCTTCGTCGATATAACTTCTTTTGTGCTTTGTAGAACCTTATTAGCACTCTGGTTGTGGTTCTGTTGTCACTTTTCGGCCGAATTTCGGTTGAAAGGCTAAATTGGAGGCTGGTTAGAGTCTGGATCCCTGTCAATGTCATATTTATTAGCATGCTTGTATCAGGCATGTATAGGTATGCAACAATAATCAACTCTCTTTTTTCTTTTAAGATCTAAGAAGATTTGGATATGATGATAATTAGAGAAACCATTTTTTATATGGTGAACTATTTTCAATTTGCAGTTTGAAGTTCATAAATATTGCAATGGTGACAATTCTCAAGAATGTGACAAATATCTTGACAGCAATTGGAGAATTATATTTGTTTAGGAAACATCAAAATTCAAAAGTCTGGGCTGCCATGTTTCTCATGGTAAATAGAATTTTCATTCTTCTTACATTCATAATTATATATACTCACTTATTTAAATTTAGTTAAGATACAACATTAACATTCTTGATACAGATTATCTCCGCCGTGAGTGGCGGCATTACGGATCTTTCATTCGACGGTGTTGGTTATGCATGGCAGATTATCAACTGTGTTCTTACTGCAAGTTATTCTGTATGTAGATTTTATTCCTTTGCTTTAATTTCATATTCTTATCGGGTTAAACTTTTAGAATAAACAGTTTTGTTAAAATATAATTAGGATTAATTAGTATTATTTAGTATATCTGAATATTTATTATAGGAGATTACGTCTTTATTATTATGATTCTCTTAGTATCTATAAATATCCTTTTATATTGTATCATTCTAAACAATTTGAATAGACAACTTGAATACACTCGATAAGATTCTAACAACTTCGATCGACGAGTAATAAGGCTTATGCAAGATTCATGCAAATCTGTGTATTTTTTTCCGATCAATTTAAACTTTTGGAATGAATAATTTCGTGACAGAAATATACTATAATGGAATGAAATGCTTTGTGACAGCTTACCCTTAGATGGGTGATGGATGAAGCAAAGAAAGCAACAAAATCAGGATCTCTAAATGAAGTTTCAATGGTGTTGCTGAATAATTTGTTGTCTCTACCTTTGGCCATAGTTCTGATCTTTGTTTTTGGCGAGTTGGATTATGTAATACATGCGTGAGTGATACGTTTCTTAGTCTCAGAAACTCAATCAGAATCCTAACTAGTTGTTTATGGTGTCTTGATTTTGATTATGGTTGGTATTATGTTGTAGCAATGTGGTGAAGTTGCCAATGTTTTGGGGAGTTGCAACTGCAAGTGGATTCATTGGACTTTCTATCAGCTTCACATCAATGTGGTTCTTGCATCAAACTGGACCTACCACATATAGGTAATTAATTTCATCTACTTCAAATAATTTAATACATGGATTGCATAAGGGAGCTTCAGAATTTCTTAGTGCCAGAGTGTATCAGTATTCCAAGTTTAGGGAAAAACACTCTGTCCGTTAAAATGGGTCAAATTCATCGTACTAATTCATTAATTTGACTTAAACGAGTAAATTTTTGTCTCTAAAATTCAGGCCTTACAAATAAGACGATAAAGGAATTTGATTCGATTAACAAAAAAGAAAGGTTAAATAGGTCATTCTACAAGCTAAAGCGTTTACATTTAAAAAAAAAATCAACATTTTTTTAATTTTTTATTGATTCGACTTAAAGATCCCATTTATCAACTTAAAAATCTCTATTTGTTTAAATTCTTTTTGTTCAAAAGTTAGTTTTTTGTGTGATCTAGCCAATTTGACAGCTCTAGAAAATACTAAAAGTTTTACTAATAGTTTTGGGTATTTTCATACTTGGCTAAAAGTGTTAAAAAAATTAGTTGATTTCACACAACATCTATCCAAATAAGATTGGATATCTTTTGTAACTCTTTTATTTCTTATTTTTTAGAAAAAGAAAGACTATATTGCCAATTTCCCATAACTAAAGAACTAGAGATTTGTTAATCAACGTAAAATTTTAAATGTAACTTCTTAATCTATGAAAAAATTGACAAGATGTCAAGCCAAAAAATAATCCAATTTTTTTTCCTCCAAATTTCTAATGTCTCTGTTATCATTGTGTATGTTCAAAACATATAGTCTTGTAGGCTCCTTAAACAAGATTCCAATCTCCATTGCTGGCATTTTAGTGTTCAAGGTTCCACTAAGTATATCAAATTTGTTCAGCATCTTATTTGGTAATTCATCACAACACCTCCTTGTTATTATTATTGTCTAGTTTCTCTTTTAATTTCTTTTATCTTATATTGATAATGCACATTATTATAATATTTTCAGGCCTCTTTGCTGGTGTATTCTTTGCAAAAGCTAAGATGTCATGATCCCAGAAGCTATCATTATTATAAGTTATAATAAAAATAATATGTACCAATTAATTGTGATATATTATATAGAGTCACATATATGAAAATAGTTCATTATTTATCATACACACCGCAAGGTCAAGGTGAATAGTTGAAAAAAGCACGCAAGATTTATACTCATAAAGAATAATATCACCGAGTTTTATGATTAATTTCTTTTTAATTCACGTAGTCACAGGAATTATATATATTGAATGACTTAAACCTTGATTTTTATTTTTGGCACGTATTACTAATTTCAATAAGTGGCATTGTCCTTAAAGTAATTAGTAATGTTCTTTTGAGAAAGCAATCAAGGACGATTAAAATTGTATTGTTCAGCAATTCATTTTCAGTTCATCAAAGCACATCGATACAATATTTTAATTTTGTAACTCTTGTGTGTTAGTTTTTATTGAAGTCGTTTTAAATCTCATCAAAGCCTCTTGTGTGTTACACTACTTTAACATAGGGCTCACAATACTAATCGTATTTGCGGGTATCTAATTCGATCTAACATGTACGTTTGGATAAGACTAATAACAGGTGCGGAATTTATAACCCACACTTACTAACTGGTAAGTGCACCGGGTCGTACCAAGTAATACTTTACGTGAGTAAGGGTCGATCCTACGAGGATTGATGGATTAAACAACAATAGTATTTGATAGAATTAGTTAGGCAAGCAGAAAAGGATGTTGGAAGTTCAAAAGCATTAAACAGTAATGTTAGACTTTCAAAAAGCAAAAGCAGCAATGAGTTGGGAATAAAATATGTAAAAAATAGTTAAGGCTTCAGAGTTATCTATTTTTCCGGATTAACTTTTCTTACTAACTATTTTAACTATGTAGGATTTAATTTATGGCAAACTATATGTGACTAGACCCTAATTCCTTAGACATTCCTAGTCTCCTCTAAAATTCATTAACTGCCAATTCCTTGGTCAATTAATTCCAATTAGAGAGTAAAAGTCAATTTTCAGTTTTCATGCCACAAAAACTCTAATTACCCAAAAATAAGGGGATTATATGTCACGTATCCCCTTAAATCCAAATAATTAAAATTTAGGAGAATATGTTTTCAAGCTATTGTTCAAGTATAGAGCTTTTCCAAGTTATACAAGAATTCAAATAGAAAGAGGGTCATACTTCCGTTCCACTCAATTTCATAATATAAAGAACGAAAATAATTCTTAAATATAAATCTAAAACATAAATTAAAATAGAAAAAGTAATAAAATCAATCCATACAAAGAGACTGAGCTCCTAACCTTAACAATGGGAGATTAGTTGCTCATAATTGAGAGGGAAAATAAGGATAACAAATTATTGTGAAAAAAATGTTGTGTTTGAATCACCCTGTTGGGATCCCTTTTATAACTAATCCTAATAATCTAAAATCTAATATCTAAAACTAAAAATTAAAATAATATCTTTTCCTAGAATTAAAATTTGAATTTAAATTTGAATTAATTTAAATAATCAAATCTTCAATCGATGGATGGGGACCACTTGAATTGTCCATTTTGCAACTTCTAATCTGTGTTTTCCGGGCTGAAAACTGGGTCAAAACAGCCTAGAAATCGCTCCCAGCGTTTTCTGTCAATTGTCCAGATCGCTCATGTGACGCGTCTGTGTCGTCCACGCGTTCGCGTCATTTGTGCAGATTTCAGTCCACACGTTCGCGTCAGGCACGCGATCGCTTCATTGTGACTTCCTCCATTCCGCGCGGTCGCGTGAGCCATGCGTCCGCGTCGGTATTCGCTGGTCATCTCCTTGGTTTCTTCTCTTTCTCGGCAGAACTTCATCAATTCCATCCGAATGCTACCTAAAATCAATAAAATTGCACAAAACTCAAAATAGCATCCATAGTGGCTAAAATATAATTAATTCTTAATTAAATTCAACAAATTAGATGCAAATTCACTAAGAAAAGATAGACAAGATGCTCACGCATCACAACACCAAACTTAAACTGTTGCTTGTCCTCAAGCAACCAAAACTAATATAAGCTTAGGATGTGAATTTGCATGAGAATGAGAGTTCGATTAATGCTCATGTCTCTTCTTATAGTGGGGTTTACAACTGCAATCCTGAATAGGTTTTGCATCTCACTCTCCTTTGAATCAGAAGAATGTTAATGTCATTCGGAATTAGAATCCGGATAATATTATGAATTCTCTGATCTTTACATTTCAGTTTAATCCTTGAACACAGCAACATTTACCTTAATTTATTTTTCTTTGGTTGCTTTGCACCTTGAGCCTATCCGTGACTTTAAATGTTTTGTCTCAAGAGTTACTTAACACAAAAACACCACAAGCACTTAACTGGGGAACTCCCTTTGAGTTCTGATTTTTCTTTCAGTTACTCCCAGACAGTGGTGCTCAAAGCCTTTGGCATACTCTGTTAAACGCACTTGGTCTCGACTCTAAGTGTTCTGTTTCAAGGATTACTTGACACAATCACACCACAAGCATATGACTAGGGAAACAACTCTTTGAGCTTTTAATCATATCCGACCTCCCTAGTCATTGATGCTCAGAGCCTTGGACTTTGCTTTTATTATTATTTATTTATTTATATAATAATTTTTTTCTTTTGCTGTTTCTTTTGCTTCAAGGATTAAATTTTTGTTTATTTCAGAGAAGTCATAATAATTCTCTAAATTCTTGTTCTTTATACATCAACATCCCTTGATTCAAATTCAAATATGCACTGTTCATATCATGCATTCAAAAATCACAGGAAATACCACCACATTTAAGTAAATAAGACTATTCTTAGAATTAAACTCAATTTCTCATGCAATACATCACTTCTTTTTTTTTTTGAAATATTCAAGTTTAGTGAGTGGTACATGAAACATATTTTCAGTGTTAAAGAAATTTTTAAAAAAAAAATCCTAGGATTCTAACTAATAAAAGATCATACAACAGACAAAGTAAAATAGCAGAAAACCAGAAAATAACATAGAAAAAGAAAGGAGGAATAAAAATGAAAGGAACTCAACCACCTTAGTTATCCTAGTGGTTGCTTTATTCTTCAGGTTGTGCTCCTTCGTGAAGATGATTCGCCCCCCTTTTGTGCCAGAAAACTAATAAGCCAGCGTCCAACAACACCAAACTTAAAGGTTTGCTTGTCCTCAAGCAAATAAGAACTGAAAATAGAAGAGATAAATATGATGAGGAGAGAAAAATAAAAGGATAAAAGAATAAAAGAGAATTAGGATTGGGATAGAGAGAAAAAGAAAACTTGGCGGCGAACTAGTGTGGCGCAGTCGACGCGAACGCGTGCAGCACGCGGTCGCGTGGGTTGCACCTTTCCAAAACGACGCGGAAGCGTCAGGCACGCGATCGCGTGCCCTGGATTTTATGCTATTCGCGCGCAGCCAACAGCGTGCCCGCGCGACTTTCTGTTCGCATGGCTTGGGATGCCTATTTTCATACGACGCGATCGCGTCGTTCATGCTAACGCGTGGATGGCCATTTGTGCAATCGACGCGATCGCGTCGGTCATGCGTCCGCGTGACCAATTCCGTGCGTTTAGCACGACTCTTGCCCCAAGCCAGCACAACTCTCTGCCCAAACACTCTTTTACGTCGATTTCGCAGGTCACGCGTCCGCGTCAGTGACGCGGCCGCATGAATGGCGAAAAATCACAAGCGACGCAAACGCGTGGGGCACGCGATCGCGTGGGCTTTTTTGTGCGAAAGACTCCATTCTCGCGCCACTCCCGCGCAACTCTCTGTTAAATTTATTTTTCACACACATCCGTCTGACGCGAATGCGTCAGCGACGCTTTCGCGTCGTGTGTGCGTTTTTTTTTTTGAAATATTGCTTGAGGTGTTCGGTTCCTGGGAGAACATAGCTGCATGATCAGAAAATTAGTAAGAACTCAATAAAAATAAAATAACTAAGAGAAATTACTACGAAAGATAGTGAAGGATACGAAATTATCGGGTTGCCTCCCGACAAGCGCTTCTTTAACGTCACTAGCTTGACGGTCAGTTCTGCTAGTTCAGCAGATGAGTGGACCTTTGGCGGTCAATCTCGCCTCCAAGATAGTGCTTCAACCTCTGGCCATTCACGGTAAATTTCCTGTCAGAATTTTCTTCTTGTATTTCCACATGACCATATGGTGAAGCTCTGGTAACCACAAACGGCCCTGACCACCGGGATTTCAGCTTCCTGGAAAAGAATTTGAGCCTTGAATTATATAGAAGCACTCTTTGTCCTGGCTCAAAGATTCTGATGGTAATCTTTTTGTCATGCAGTAACTTTGTTCTTTCCTTATAGAGCTTGGCATTCTCATAGGCTGAATATCTGAATTCATCAAGCTCATTCAACTGAAGCATCCGCTTAATTCCTGCAGCTTCTGAATCAAGATTCAGATACCTAACTGCCCAATAAACCTTGTGCTCCAACTTAACTGGCAAGTGACAGGCTTTGTCATAGAATAACTGATATGGAGACATGCCAATTGGAGTCTTGTATGCTATCCGGTATGCCCAGAGAGCATCATCAAGCTTCCTAGACCAATCCTTTCTTGAAACACTAACGGTCTTCTCTAGAATCCTCTTAAGCTCCCTGTTAAAAACTTCAACCTGTCCACTTATCTGAGGGTGATAGGGGGTTGCCACTTTATGACGGACTCCATATCTATGCAGAAGAGAGTCTAGCTGTCTGTTACAGAAGTGACTTCCTCCATCACTAATGAGTGTCCTTGGGACGCCAAACCGGCTAAAGATATACCTCTGAAGAAAGCTCATTACCACTTTGGCATCATTAGTGGGTAAAGCTACAGCTTCCACCCACTTGGACACATAGTCAATTGCCACTAGAATATAGTTGTTTGAATGTGAGGGTGGAAAAGGTCCCATGAAATCAATACCCCACACATCAAACAACTCAACCTCAAGAATCCCCTGCTGTGGCATTTCATAGTTGGCAGAGAGATTCGTGGCTTTCTCACATCTATCACAGTGCTTTACAAATGCTCTTGAGTCCCTGAAGAGAGTTGGCCAGTAAAATCCGCTCTGAAGGACCTTTGTAGCTGTCCTTTCACCACCAAAGTGGCCTCCATACTCAGAACCATGACAGTGCCAAAGAATCTGTTGCTTTTCCTCATCTGGGACACATCTCCAAATTATTCCATCTGAACACCTGGGACACATCTCCGGATTATTCCATCTGAGCACCTTTTAAAAAGGTATGGTTCTTTCCAAATGTAGTACTTTGCATCAGTCAATAGCTTCTTCACTTGTTGCTTACTGTACTCCCTTGGGATAAAATTCATGGCTTTGTAATTTGCAATGTCCGCAAACCATGGTGCCTACTGAATGAGGAACAATTGTTCATCTGGAAACGTCTCAGTCACAGCTGTGGGTGGTTGTACTCCTGCTTCAGGCTCAATTCTGGAAAGATGGTCAGCTACTTGATTCTCTGACCCTTTCCTGTCTTTTATCTCAATATCAAACTCCTGAAGGAGCAACACCCATCTAATTAATCTTGGTTTAGAATCCTGTTTGGTTAGAAGGTACTTCAAAGCAGCATGATCAGTATAAATAACAACCTTAGAACCAAGTAAATAGGACCTAAACTTATCAACAGCATACACAACAGCTAATAATTCCTTTTCTGTAGTTGTGTAGTTCTTTTGGGCATCATTTAACACACGACTGGCGTAGTAAATGACATGTACAAACTTACCATGCCTCTGTCCTAGAATAGCTCCAATAGCAAAATCACTAGCATCACACATTAATTCAAATGGTAAATCCCAGTCAAGAGGAGCTATAATGGGAGCAGAGATAAGGTTAGCTTTCAGAGTTTCAAAGGCATGCAGGCAATCAGAATTAAAGATAAAAGGAACATCAACCACCAACAGAGAATCAAAGACAAAAGGAACATCAGCAACTAGAGAGGTTGCTTAGAGGTTTAGCAATTTTAGAAAAATCCTTTATAAATCTTCTATAAAATCCTGCATGACCCAAGAAACTCCTGATTGCCTTAACATTAGTTGGTGGTGGTAATTTTTCAATTACTTCCACTTTTGCTCTATCAACCTCAATTCCCTTACTTGAAATCCGGTGTCCAACAACAATACCTTCTGTAACCATAAAATGGCATTTTTTCCAATTTAAAACAAGGTTTGATTCTTAACACTGTTTCAAGACCAGAGATAAATGCTTAAGGCAAGATTCAAAAGAATTACCAAAAACAGAAAAGTCATCCATAAATACCTCAATAAACTTTTCAACCATATCAGAAAAAATTGAAAGCATACACCTCTGAAAAGTTGCTGGAGCATTGCAAAGTCCAAATGGCATTCTCCTATAGGCAAATACTCCAAAGGGGCATGTGAATGTTGTCTTCTCTTGATCTTGAGGGTCCATTGCAATTTGATTATATCCAAAATATCCATTTAGAAAACAATAAAACGCATGACCAGCTAACCTTTCAAGCATCTGATCAATGAAAGGGAGGGGAAAATGATCCTTCCTTGTAGCAGTGTTGAGCCCCCTGTAATCTATGCACATTCTCCATCCTGTGACTGTTCTTGTAGGAATAAGCTCATTCTTTTCATTCTTGATCACTGTCATCCCGCCTTTCTTGGGAACTATCTGCACAGGACTTACCCAAGGACTGTCAGAAATAGGGTAAATAATACCTGCTTCCCATAGTTTCATTACCTCTTTTTGGACCACCTCTTTCATAGTTGGATTGAGTCTCCTTTGTGGTTGCACAACTGGTTTAGCATCATCTTCAAGGAGGATCTTGAGCATACACTTGGTTGGACTAATCCCTTTCAAGTCACTAATGGTCCACCCAAGAGCTGTTTTATGACTCTTGAGTACTGAAATAAGCGCCTCTTCCTCTTCAGGCTTCAGGAAAGAGCTAATAATCACTGAATGTCATTAAGCACCTCAGCTTTCAGTACCTCTTGAACAAGTGGTTCAATAACATCTATTTTCATACTCCCTTCAGAATCATTAGGGTACTTGAGAGCTTTAAAAACATGAAGGACCACTTGTTCTTCATTGACCCTCAGGGTTAATTCACCATTTTGTACATCAATCAGAGCTCTACCTGTAGCTAAAAAGGGTCTACCAAGTATAATAGAGGATTTTATCTCCTCTTCCATGTCTAATATAACAAAATCAACAGGAAAAATGAATGGTCCTACTTTAACAAGTAAATCCTCAACAACACCCACAGGTAATTTAATAGAAAGATCAGCAAGTTGAAGAGAAATACGAGTGGGTTTTACCTCCTCAATCTGAAGCTTTTTCATTACTGAAAGTGGCATGAGATTGATGCTGGCTCCAAGATCACATAAGGCTCTCTGAATGGTGACATCTCCAATGGTGCAAGGAATGACAAAGCTCCCTGGGTCTGGCATCTTCTCAGGAAGTTTGTGTTGAATAATGGCACTGCATTCCTTGGTTAACACCACTGTTTCTTGTTCCTTCCCGTTCCTCTTGTGGGTCAACAATTCTTTCATAAATTTAGCATAGAGAGGCATTTGTTCCAGAGCCTCTGCAAAGGGAATGTTGATCTGTAGCTTCTTGAAGACATCTAAAAATTTAGAGAACTGTTTTTCTTTGGAAGCCTTCTGAAGCCTCTGAGGGTATGGCATTTTTGGTTTGGATTCAGGGGCCTTTGGCAATGTAGGATACGTGTCTAGAGAGTCAGGGAACAGGTTGTCTGCACGCTTTGGAGGGGCGTGCTCCATTTCTTCCTTTTTCTCCTCTGGAGCTTTCTGTTCGACTAGCTCTTCATTAGCCTTGGTCTCAGAATCAGCTACCTTACCACTTCTCAATTGAATGGCCTTGCAATCTTCTCTTGGGTTCACCACTGTATCACCAGGGAATGTATTTGGAGACCTTTCAGGTATTTGCTTGCTCATTTGACCCATCTGTACTTCCAAGTTTCTAATGGAGGCCCTGGTTTCTTGCATGAAACTCATCATCATTTCCCATTTAGAATCTTCTTGGGTTTTAGAATTTGCCTGCTGAGGTGGTTGTTGTTGCTGAGACTGAAATTGGCGGTTATTATAGTTGTTCTGTTGAAAACCGCCCTGAGGATTATTGTTGAAGTTTTGAGGTCTCTGAGGTTGATCTCTCCACCCAAAATTTGGGTGATTCCTCCACCCTTGATTGTATGTCTTAGAATATGGATCATTGTTGGGATTTTTAGGACCACTCCCCATGTAATTCACTTGTTCAGAAGAAGGTTGAGCATAATCATAATTATCATTTTGCATAAAATTACCTGTCATGTCATAAGAGACCTCTTGTGTTGGATTTTGGGTGTTGATAGCTGAGACTTGCATGCCACCCATCTGTTGAGTAAGTAGATTTATTTGCTGAGACATCAGCTTGTTCTGAGCAAGAAGAGCATTAACAGCTTCTACTTCCAACACGCCTCTCTTATGAGGATTCTCAGAATTCACAGGATTCCTGTTAGATGAGTATAAATATTGGTT
>NC_029772.3:5186435-5225492 GCF_000817695.3 Arachis duranensis
TACTTTGCATCAGTCAATAGCTTCTTCACTTGTTGCTTACTGTACTCCCTTGGGATAAAATTCATGGCTTTGTAATTTGCAATGTCCACAAACCATGGTGCCTGCTGAATGAGGAACAATTGTTCATCCGGAAATGTCTCAGTCACAGCTGTGGGTGGTTGTACTCCTGCTTCAGGCTCAATTCTGGAAAGATGGTCAGCTACTTGATTCTCTGACCCTTTCCTATCTTTTATCTCAATATCAAACTCCTGAAGGAGCAACACCTATCTGATTAATCTTGGTTTAGAATCCTGTTTGGTTAGAAGGTACTTCAAAACAGCATGATCAGTATAAATAACAACCTTAGAACCAAGTAAATAGGACCTAAACTTATCAACAGCATACACAACAGCTAATAATTCCTTTTCTGTAGTTGTGTAGTTCTTTTGGGCATCATTTAACACACGACTGGCGTAGTAAATGACATGTACAAGCTTACCATGCCTCTGTCCTAGAACAGCTCCAATAGCAAAATCACTAGCATCACACATTAATTCAAATGGTAGATCCCAATCAGGGGGAGCTATAATGGGGGCAGAGGTAAGGTTTGCTTTTAGAGTTTCAAAAGCATGCAAACAATTAGAATCAAAGATAAAAGGAACATCAGCAACCAAGAGGTTGCTTAGAGGTTTAGCAATTTTAGAAAAATCCTTTATAAATCTTCTATAAAATCCTGCATGACCCAAGAAACTCCTGATTGCCTTAACATTAGTTGGTGGTGGTAATTTTTCAATTACTTCCACTTTTGCTCTATCAACCTCAATTCCCTTACTTGAAATCCGGTGTCCAACAACAATACCTTCTGTAACCATAAAATGGCATTTTTTCCAATTTAAAACAAGGTTTGATTCTTGACACTGTTTCAAGACCAGAGATAAATGCTTATGGCAAGATTCAAAAGAATTACCAAAAACAGAAAAGTCATCCATAAATACCTCAATAAACTTTTCAACCATATCAGAAAAAATTGAAAGCAAACACCTCTGAAAAGTTGCTGGAGTATTGCAAAGTCCAAATGGCATTCTCCTATAGGCAAATACTCCAAAGGGGCATGTGAATGCTGTCTTCTCTTGATCTTGAGGGTCCACTGCAATTTGATTATATCCAAAATATCCATCTAGAAAACAATAAAACGCATGACCAGCTAACCTTTCAAGCATCTGATCAATGAAAGGGAGGGCTAACCTCTCAAGCATCTGATCAATGAAAGGCAAGGGGAATTAATTCTTCCTTGTAGCAGTGTTGAGCCTCCTGTAGTCTATACACATTCTCCATACTGTAACTGTTTTTGTTGGAATAAGCTCGTTCTTTTCATTCTTGATCATTGTCATCCCTTCTTTCTTAGGAACTACCTGCACAGGACTTACCCAAGGACTGTCAGAAATAGGGTAAATAATACCTGCTTCCCATAGTTTTATTACCTCTTTTTGGACCACCTCTTTCATAGTTGGATTGAGTCTCCTTTGTGGTTGCACAACTGGTTTAGCATCATCTTCAAGGAGGATCTTGTGCATACACTTGGTTGGACTAATCCCTTTCAAGTCACTAATGGTCCACCCAAGAGCTGTTTTATGACTCTTGAGTACTGAAATAAGCGCCTCTTCCTCTTCAGGCTTCAGGAAAGAGCTAATAATCACTGGATATGAGTCATTTTCACCCAGGAACACATATTTCAAAGAGGGGGGTAAGGATTTGAGCTCAAGCTTGGGGGCTTCCTCCTCTGATTTAGGCGTGTGAATTATAGCCTTCTGGGGTGGTGAATTATCAACCTCAACTAATTCATACTCAGAGATGGGATCTAGTGTCATCAAGCACCTCAGGTTTTAGTACCTCTTGAACAAGTGGTTCAATAACATCTATTTTCATACACCCTTCAAAATCATTAGGGTGCTTGAGAGCTTCAAAAACATGAAGGACCACCTGTTCTTTATTGACCCTCAGGGTTAGTTCACCATTTTGTACATCAATCAGAGCTCTACCTGTAGCTAAAAAGGGTCTACCAAGTATAATAGAGGATTTTATCTCCTCTTCCATGTCTAATATAACAAAATCAACAGGAAAAATGAATGGTCCTACTTTAACAAGTAAATCATCAACAACACCCACAGGTAATTTAATAGAAAGATCAGCAAGTTGAAGAGAAATACGAGTGTTTTTACCTCCTCAATTTGAAACTTTTTTTATCACTGAAAGTGGCATGAAATTGATGCTAGCTCCAAGATCACATAAAGCTTTCTGAATGGTGACATCTCTAATGGTGCAAGGAATTACAAAGCTACCTGGATCCTGCATTTTCTTAGGAAGGTTATGTTGAATAATAGCACTGCATTCCTTGGTTAACACCACTGTTTCTTGTTCCTTCCAATTCCTCTTGTCAGTCAACAATTCTTTCATAAGTTTAGGATAGAGAGGCATTTGCTCAAGAGCCTCTACAAAAAGAATGTTGATCTGCAACTTCTTAAAAACTTCTAAAAATTTAGAAAATTGCTTGTCTTTAGAAGCCTTATGAAGCCTCTAAGGATATGGCATTTTTTGCTTGTATTCAGGAGCATTTGGCAATATAGGATAAGTGTCAAGAGAGTCTAGGAATGGGTTATTCACAGAAATCGCATGTTCTACACTTTCCTTCCTGATTTTGTGCTATGATTGAAAACATGCTTCTTTGACCTTGAATTTGCTAATTTCAATGGTTGAGCATAATCATAATTATCATTTTGCATAAAATTACCTGTCATGTCATAAGAGACCTCTTGTGTTGGATTTTGGGTGTTGATAGCTGAGACTTGCATGCCACCCATCTGTTGAGTAAGTAGATTTATTTGCTGAGACATCAGCTTGTTCTGAGCAAGAAGAGCATTAACAGCTTCTACTTCCAACACGCCTCTCTTATGAGGATTCTCAGAATTCACAGGATTCCTGTTAGATGAGTATAAATATTGGTTGCTTGCAACCAATTCAATCAGCTCAATAGTCTCCTCTGGTGTCTTCTTCTTGTGTAATGAACCGCCTGCAGAAGTGTCTAGGCTCATCTTGGACATCTCACCCAAGCCTTCATAAAAGATATCCAGTTGGGTCCATTTGGAGAACATGTCTGGAGGGCATTGCCTAGTCAGTAGCTTGTATCTCTCCCAATCTTCATACAGAGTTTCACCATCCTTCTGTCTGAAGGTCTGAACCTCCAACCTAAGCTTAGTCAGCTTCTTAGGTGGGAAAAATTTTGTGAGAAACTCAGTAACAATCTTGTCCCAAGTATCCAAACTCTCCTTTGGTTGGGAATCTAACCATAGCTTTGCTTTATCCCTCAGAGCAAACGGAAAAAGTATGAGTCTGTACACCTCTGGATTCACTCCATTTGTCTTCACAGTATCACATATCTGCAGAAAATCAGATATGAACTGATTTGGATCTTCATGAGGAAGTCCGTAATACTGGCAATTTTGTTGCACCAAGGTGATCAATTGTGGCTTCAACTCGAAGTTGTTTGCATTTATAGGAGGTACCACAATACTTTTTCCATAAAGATCCGCAGTAGGGGCAGAATAAGAGCCAAGCACTCTCCTCTGTTGATCATCCCCATTCGAATTTACTACATTGGCATTATTATTTGCCATAGTGGATTCTGCAGCCTTGCAAAGTCTTGCTTGTTGTAAACGCCGCCTGAAAGTCCTTTCAGGTTCAGGATCAAAGCCTAAGAAATGTTCTTTGTCTCTGTTTCTGCGCATAAACAAACAGAACACAAGAAAGAATGGGAATCTCTACGTCAGAGTGTAGAGAATTCCCAGTGAGGTAACCTGTGTAAAGAGATAAAAATATTGAATAAAATAAATAGAAGGAAAATAAATAACAAAGATGTAACACCAAACTTAATTTCAGAAATTAAGAAAAATATTGGTGCTATTTATTTTAATTTTTTTTTTCAAAAATATTTAAAACAAAATTTAAATAAAATTAAAACAAAAATGCCTAATCTAAGCAGTCAAACAACTAATAGTTGTCAATCACAATCAATCCCCGGCAACGGCGCCAAAAACTTGGTGCGGAATTTATAACCCACACTTACTAACCGGAAAGTGCACCGGGTCGTACCAAGTAATACCTTACGTGAGTAAGGGTCGATCCCACGAGGATTGATGGATTAAGCAACAATAGTATTTGATAGATTTAGTTAGGCAAGCAGAAAAAGATGTTGGAAGTTCAAAAGCATTAAACAGTAATGTTAGACTTTCAGAAAGCAAAAGCAGCAATGAGTTGGGAATAAAATATGTAGAAAATAGTTAAGGCTTCAGAGTTATCTATTTTTCCGGATTAACTTTTCTTACTAACTATTTTAACTATGTAGGATTTAATTTATGGCAAACTATATGTGACTAGACCCTAATTCCTTAGACCTTCCTAGTCTCCTCTAAAATTCATTAACTGCCAATTTCTTGGTCAATTAATTCCAATTAGAGGGTAAAAATCAATTTTCAGTTTTCATGCCACAAAAACTCTAATTACCCAAAAATAAGGGAATTATATGTCACGTATCCCCTTAAATCCAAATAATTAAAATTTAGGAGAATATATTTTCAAGCTATTGTTCAAGTATGGAGCTTTTCCAAGTTATACAAGAATTCAAATAGAAAGAGGGTCATACTTCCGTTCCACCCAATTTCATAATATAAAGAACGAAAACAATTCTTAAATATAAATCCAAAACATAAATTAAAATAGAAAAAGTAATAAAAGCAATCCATACAAAGAGACAGAGCTCCTAACCTTAACAATAGGAGATTAGTTGCTCATAATTGAGAGGGAAAATAAGGATAATAAATTGTAGTTGCTCGTGGAATGTAGAATGTAAATTTGTATAGAATTCCCTAATGGAATCCCCCTAATGTAATGTAATTTTCAATAGAAGAGAAGTCTCCCCTATTTATAACTAATCCTAATTAATTTAAAATCTAATTATCTAAAACTAAAAATTAAAATAATATCTTTTCCTAGAATTAAAATTTGAATTTAAATTTGAATTAATTTAAATAATCAAATCTTCAATCGATGGATGGGGACCACTTGAATTGTCCATTTTGCAGCTTCTAATCTGTGTTTTCCGGGCTGGAAACTGGGTCAAAACAGCCCAGAAATCGCTCCCAGCATTTTCTGTCAATTGTCCAGATCGCTTATGTGACGCGTCCGCGTCGTCCACGCGTTCGCGTCATTTGTGCAGATTTCAGTCCACGCGTTCGCGTCAGGCACGCGATCGCTTCATTGTGACTTCCTCCATTCTGCGCGGTCGCGTGAGCCATGCGTCCGCGTTGGTATTCGCTGGTCATCTCCTTGGTTTCTTCTCTTTCTCTGCAGAACTTCATCAATTCCATCCGAATGCTACCTAAAATCAATAAAATTGCACAAAATTCAAAATAGTATCCATAGTGGCTAAAATATAATTAATTCTTAATTAAATTTAACAAATTAAATGCAAATTCACTAAGAAAAGATAGACAAGATGCTCACGCATCAATAATAACCCAATTCACAGTGGTTAGATTAAGAATATAACGAAAAAGATCGAATGCGGGTTTAGGTCTAACCAATCCGCACATGTATAATATGTAACTAAAGATTATTATTCGACATATGTGATGAAGTTGATGGAAATCCAACTCACATTTTTAATATAAAAATAGATTTTACTATGATGTTGCTTTTAATTTTAATATGACAATAATTTTGTATTTTCTATTTTATTAGTATGTTTATAAATTATAGAATAATTATTAAATATTATGTTTGATTGAAAAAATTGATTAGTTGTAGATAGGTTAGGATAGTATGGTCAAGTATAGAATTTTAGAGTGTAGTTAGAGTTAGGATTAAAATTTTTTTATGGTAGATAGAGTAGGATTGCGTTTTAGAAAAAATTTAAATTCATAGAATAAAATTAGGATAAAGTTTAAATCCTACTCTATCATACCATCAGTCCTATTTTAATATCTTTTCGTCAATTTTTTTTAAAGAGAGCAAATTATAAAAAATAATAAAAACAAAAATTACAATATTAGTGACCGATTTTTGTTATTTATTTATTTATTTTAAAGAATAAAAAAACTACAAGAAAGAAAAAAAATGTAAAACTAAGGGACTAATAAAATGTCTATCTATTTCCTTTTTCCACGTTTTAAATATCATGATGAGTTGCGTTGAAATTTATAGAAAAAATTCATAAAATAATGAGCAATCTTTTTTGGTAAATATTTTAGCTAAAAAATTGTAGCTAAATATTTTCATCGTAATGATATCATTTAGATTTAGATTTAGATTTAGATAGGGTAATAAGTAGAAAGAAAATGTGAGCTTCAAAAGATTCAAAAAACAAGTTCAAAAAATGTTACATCCTATGCATTATTTTCCCGCAGCTTGATGCTCTGTAACACAATTTACAATGAATTAAATCAACTAATTTTATTTATTTTTTTTTCATCATATGTGAAGTTCGTTGGTTTTGGGTCACACATATATGTGAATGTGATCATCATTATTTTAATTTATTGAAATTTAATAAAAGGAATCAATTCCCCTTATGAGTTATGACAACGTGGCTCTAATAATTCGAAATCCATAACAAATGCATTGATTAGTCGTTTCAATGATTATGCCCATGTGTTTAATAGCTTTGACCTCTAAAATTAACACCGTCAATATAATTTCTTTTATTTCATTTTTATTTGGACAAAATCATTGTTATCATCTTCAATATTCAAGTATTTCATAGAACGGCCGGACAAAATACCCCCAAAAAAGTTCACAAAAACTAAATGTCATAATGAATTTTTTTTATTATTTTTATAATGTCATTTTACACGTAATTTTCTTATATTATATATATTTTTGTAAAAAAGCTGACATTAATTATTAAAATAGGAATGATAATATTTATATATATTATTTACATTATAAAAGTATTTGAAATTGTTATTTTCTTATTATTAATTAATTATTGTTCAATAATATTATTTTTAAACTTCTTAATAGTTGTATATTTACCTTCTAATTAAAATGATAATTAAATAAAAAATTATATTATATTTTGAGTTGTACCTCACCCAAAAACGACACTACTCATTGTCAAATATAGATATTACGGATAAGAATGTTAGAAAACAGAGCGTGCGAGCATATAAGCGTGATATTTACACAATTAATACAAAAAAATACCAAATATTTTACTAGAAAAATATAATATAACAAAGTTATAAAATTGGGTAATCGCTCTACTCTAGTTAAATTTCTAATGGAATATAAAGTGGTAATTTGTGACACTCTATCTTAAAATCAAGTTCCAATTATATTGAAAGACCAAATCAAATAGTATAAACACTTAACCCAATACAAAGAGAAGAAAAACTAAAAGAACGAAATTAATCTTTTTTAATAATAAAAAGTGACTATGACTTGGTACACAAAATATATAAATGTAGAGACATAACATACACTCAAAGATAAGCTTTATATTATTTTTCTCTCTAAAGTTACTAACTATAACTATAACTCATAACTCTTTAACAAAATAATATATATAAATTTAAGGCCAAACTACCTATATTTATACTAATTTTATGGAGGTAACAAGATACCACTAGTCAAGCAACTCTTGGTTCTTGATTCTTCTTTAATTATCCGTTTTTTTTATAATTTGTCAAGTTCATCAACTTGATGTGTTGTTAGTTATAAGCTTGTATGAGTTGTAAACTAAGTTAAAATATTTGACTATAAATTATTATTTTTGACCATACTACAAGTTTTTCAAAGTTTTTATCTTTCAATCCAAATTAATTTTGAATTCCTCGTAATGAAATTGTGATCCTTCTTGAAGCTTCATATTTCTTTTAAACCAACTCAAATTATTTAATCATCAAAATTGATTTTGATTTCTCACAAAGAAAAACATAAACTCATATTCTTTTGAGAATATGTTTACAACTATTGTTAATAATCTATGTTTATAATTAATATATTTTTAATAAAAGGTGATAATTTTGTTAAAAGATATATATATATATTTGATATTTATCAATACAATAACTAATTCACAAATTAAAGAATAAATAGTACAAAATATATAAATAATTTCTTCTTTCTCGGGCGTATAACGGTATAAGACAAATGTAAATCCATTGTAACAACAGATTCATGCAACATATATGTAAAGCAATTTAAACCACTAATAACACAATAATGAAATTTAATTATTCAAAAGCACAACAAAATAAAAATTCCATAGACCATAAGACATCCTAAGCTTGGATTTCACAATAATAACATAAAATATATAAATTAATATTCATGGGAGAAAAAAATTAAAATTGATGATGAGTGGAAACAAACTCTAACAGATCCATCTCACTTTTCTTCACAGCTGAACAATGAAAATCCATGTTTTGATTCTTCTCATAAGCCTCATGAAGTGATGATGATGAACTTGTTGTTGAAACTCCATTGTTCATCAATTGAGAGATATAGAGATCAGAATCAAGGTAACCATTATTATTATTATTGGTGGTAGGGTTGTGCATGTTCCATGGATTTGAAAGATAATAATAATTATTGGAATAATGAACAAACCCATCACCACATTCATCACTAGGGTTCTTACCAACACCATCTCCATTGACAATTTGATTATTCTCTTTGAAAAGTTGTTGCATGAAGAGTAACTCATCATCATATGATTCAGCTATGATTGTTGGTGATGAATAATATGGATTATTATTATCACATTCAGATTCACTAGTAATAGTTGGGGTTGAGTTAGTAGTGGTAATAGGAGCATTGATATTATTGGTACCAATTAGGGTTTGGCTTCTAATGTAGTCTTGGAGAATTGAAGATTGTGGTTTGCCATTATTGTTTGAGTTGGTTGATGATGATGGCTTCCTGTTCTTTCTCCTTGAGTTCTGCCTTCTCTTTGTTGCGTTCCAATGGTTCTTGATTGAGTTTTCAGTTCGCCCTGGTATATGCTTCGCGATTTCTGCCCAACGATTTCCAACCTTGGCATGAGTTTCCACCAATATCCTCTCTTCTTCTTCACTCCAACCGTCTTTCTGAAAACATAAAATAATGTTGGTGTGGATGCAAAAAAAAAAACAATTTTTTATATATAGAAAATTCAATTTAATAAAAAAAAGTTATGGTAATCAAATACATTTTTATTTCATACCAAGGTGTATAATACTTAGGACCATGCAAAATGTATAAAAAGTAACTTGTGAATATTGTAATTTAAGTTTTTCATGTCATAATGATTAGATTTTGTCATGATAGAAAAGAAGTTTATTACTTGATTCAGTTTTAAGAATTTGTTAAAAGAAAAGGTGCATTATTCTTGTGCACTCATAAATATCATGTATAGTTAGTAGAATTTTGGAGGGAAATTAAAGAATAGAATGGAGGGAAACATTGGTTTTTAGTGAAGCTAAAAATGCCTTTAATTAGTACCATCAATTACAAACGTGAATTTAGGATGAAATTTAGAACATAAGAGGATAATATAGTGATATAAATGAATGAGAAGTTATGAAAAATGTTAACAATATAATGATAAATCTTGTACATCTGAAAAAGTTATATTCCCCAAGAGACAAAGAAAGGAAAGCTGGGAAAATTAATTGTTCCAACTTACAGATTACATTGTTAGATCATTGAAAATATATATAAATCTAGCTATCTCATAATCTTCTATTTTTTTTATTAAAAGAAATTGTGATAATTAATTTTGTTACTGTAAACATTGTAAAATAAATTATGAATCCATCATCATTCAATTTTATACTAAAATATATAATATAATAATTTTTGTTAATCTGATGGGACAATATAATATAAATAAATTAAAAGATTAGAATGAAATTAGGAAGGAATTAACCTTAATATCTGGTCGGAGATGATTATGCCACCTCTCTCTACATTGCTTCCCAGCCCTTCCCTCCAATTTTTCAGCTATTTGTGACCACTTCCTTGTTCCATGTTGTTTCACCAGCTTCTCCAATTTCCTTTTGTTTATTTATTCATAAATCAAAATAATAAGATCATGAAAATAACATAAAATTGGTTACATCTAGATAAATTATACAAAATAAAATAAAAAAAGAAAAGTTATATATATTTCAAAATAAGACATGTATTATAGATCAAATAATAATGTGGAAAATAGAAAGGAAGAAAAGTTATAATATTGAAACTAAAATTGAATACATACTATGCAAAATAGAAGAAACGGAAGAATGGAAAAAAAATTGTATATTTCAACATGATAAGAAATACAATTACATAAATATATAGATTAAAAAAGCATAAAAAAGGGAAAAATTAAAAGAAGCAAGAAAAAGAAAAATGTTTTGTTTACTAAATTAACCTGTCTTCTTCAGGAGTCCATTGTCCTTTGATCAAGGAAACAGAAGAAGAAGAAGAAGCTTTTTTAGGGTTTCTTCCCACAACTTTGACATTAGTTTTCCCTAAAGCTTGATGAACATCTTCTTGATTGTGACACAATGTGGGAATTTGTTGTAGCCAATTATTGAAACCCTCTTGTTGATTATTATCATGATGAACAACAATGCTTGCTTCTTGAGTAGTGCAATTAGGCCACACAAGCTTATAATAAGGGTTATTTGAACCACCACCATAATAACAATTAGAAAACCTAGTTTGAAGAAAATCTTCATCAAAAACACTATCATCATTGTGAAGGACTTGACTTTGTTGTTGGCTACATAAGAACCTATCTATGGCTGTTAAAGGAAGCCCTAACCGACACATAGAATTATTATTAGTAGTAGTAACCTTATTGTTATTACCACCATACTCATGATGAAGAAATGGAATAACATCATTTTCATGATGAACACTATTACTACTACTATTACCATTCATGAGGAGAGTGGAATATCAAAGTGGGAAAAACAAAGGGATAATTGAGAGAAGAGATGATATTTAACACCAATGGAAAAGAATCTTATTGTAAGCAAATGGAATTGGAGCCATTGATTTTGCACTATATCAAATGGTCAGAAATTAATTCCCATGTTTTGTAACTCCTCCAATTCCCTTATGGACATAATGTATATCTTCAATGGTGGGGAGGAATCAATGGTGTATGTAATTAAACCCATATTAATTTCATTTATGTATATATAATATTATAGTTAATATATAATTTAACCTATATCTAATTTCTTGTTTTCTATTGACTTTTCCTTTGACCAAACATCAACCCATCATGGTGTGATGAAAGATAGTCACTGTTCTTATTGTTTAGCGCATATATATATATGGAATAATGCATAAATAGTTGTTGATAATATAACTCACTCTTAGATGTGCGTTTAGAAACAATATAATTTAATTTTAATACATTAAAAAGTTAAGACTATATTACTAGTAGCTTTCTAAAAAAATAATATTATTTATTGTTATTTTTCTGTTGCTATAAAATATTAAGATTTTATTTTTTTATATTTTTAATAAAAAATTATTTTATAATTTTAATATGTATTTTTTAAACACAAATTAATTACATTTTAATATAACAATACACTATATTTGAAATCAATTTTGACAAATTAAATATTAATGTACTATATTTTTCTAATTTCAATGTTCAAATAATGTCACTACATACAGAAGCATGGTCAAATAACGTCACTTTAGACAGAAGCATACATATAAAGTTGAAAGGACATTCTATACGTATATTCAAAAAAAATTACAGATTTTAAAATCATGTTATTATATGGCATTGATGTCAACTTTGTTTATTTAGCAACTGTTATATTTTCTACGTCCAAAAATAATTTATTTTTATTTTTAGAAATATTAGACATGAATATTTACACTTATTCAACAACAACGTAATAACAACCAAACACATAAAAACTTTTTATCTCATTCATAAGTCATAATCCATTTAAGAATTTGCACTAATAAACTAATAACTAGATGAACAAATTTAAATCACTATTTATTTATCATGTACGAATAAATTTTGAAAGAATCAGCTAGACCTGGATTCTTTTTTTTTATGATTTTCTATAGTATTTTTTATTTCTGTATTTTTTATTTCTGCAGATTAAAAATTAATTCATTATAATTAGAGTTCTATTTAAGAGTTTGTTATTGGCTAATAGATTGCTACATGCAATAGATGAGATTCGAATCTCCGACACTTGTTTAAACAAACTAATGAACTAACTACTAAAAATCTAGAATAACCTAACTTGATTAGACTTAGACTATTTTTTTAGTATTATAACGGAATTAAAGTGCTAAAAAAAGAGTAACCTAACAACAAACTAAACATGACAAAAAAATCTCTTGTTCATCTTTAAAAGTCTAGTGACCTCATTAGGAGGTACATCCCAAAAATAAAATTTTGAGCCAAGGTCTAAACTTTTTCGTGTTAAACAATCGGCACATCTATCTATTATCTTTACTGTATATATTTACAAAATAAATGTTCCAATCTTTCTTTTTTTAAAAAGAGATTTTTCTAAATAAAGCATTTGGGTGTTTACTAAGATCTCTTTTATTGTTGATCAAGGAAATGACAGCCTGGGAGTCACATTCCACTACAAGCTTTTTGAAGCCTAGTCCAAACAAAGTTGAACCCATTAAACATGCCCCGAAGTTCAATCTTATACGCTAAGACACATCCAATTGAATGAGAAAAGTCTCCAATTCACTTGCCACTGCAGTTTCTCAAAAGACCACCGCATCCTGCCATCCTAGTCGCGCCATTTTTTGATTCACCAGTGTTCAGTTTCAACCATTCCAGTGGAGTGGGTTCCATCTAATGTGTGCCTCTTCTCTTCTTCTAGCATTGGAAGGTAAGATTCTCTTCCTTGAGAATGCATTCTTCATTTCATTAACTTTTTTCTAGATTTCATTGTAAGTTTGGGGTAGTCTCTGATAATTTTCGTCATGAATTTCTCTATTGCGCCGGCTCCATAATTTCCAGCAAGTGATGATAAAAACATCTTGCCAATTTTTGTCCTATCTAATCCCAAATTGATGGGTCAGGTTGTCTTCTACCCATTGTTTAAAGTTGGTACCGACTTGAGGTGCGTTGGGCCGCAGTAAGTTCATCCAAATTGAAAAGACTTTTGGACAATTTCTTAAGGCGTGAATAATATCCTCAGCATGTTGCTCGCAAAGTTGGCAAGTATCCTCACTGCCAAGAATTTGAGCTTTCCTTTGGTTGGTGAAAATAAACTCTCTCATTGAGATTCTACTACATGAAGAATTTAACTTTTTGTGGTTCTTCCCATCTCCAAATCTATGTCCACGGATTTACCTTAGGTTCTGACCATGTTGCTAAGGCCTTGTAAGTTGCTTCTACTGAAAAATTTTCATCTACTGTGTGCTTCCACCCTAGTTTGTCTTCTCCCAAGTCTTCTGTAGGAGTTGGTTGGGTCAGGATTATCTTTTAAATAGTTACCTCAGGTAAGCAACTATTGAGTTGATCTTTATCCCAATCTCCTGTATTATTTGTCCATTCTTGTAATGTGATCTCTATGTCAATAATGTTATCAATGGCCTTGTTTAGCAGGTCCTCCTCTCCTTCTACCTAGAGACCTTTACATAAATTAGTTGACAACCCATTTCTAATCTAGTGGATAGTGCAATCTTTGAAGGTTGGCCAGAGTTTTACCAGCTCCTTCTAAAGAGGTGAGTTAGTGTTCCTAGCTATAGACTGATTAAAGTTTCTGTTATTGTTGCAATATTTGTTGATGATGACTTCTGTCCAATGCGAGTTAGGATTTTCACGAATGTTTTAAATAATCTTTAGAAAAAAGCATTGTTCATAGTAGTGTTCAAGTTTCTCATGCCCAAACCCCTCTTCTTGCTTACGGGTACGTATAGTTTTTCAATTTATAGCACGTATTTTTTTTTATTATCACTGTCTTCCCAAATGAACCTTCTTTGAAGTTTTTTATATTTCGTTGCAAATGTCTTTAGGTACTCTGCCATGTTGCATCTTAAAATTGATGATGAGACTAATGACTGATTGTGCTAAGATGACTCTACCTACTAGTGAGAGGTGCTTGCTTTTCCACTCCTTTAATTTGTTTTGAACTCTATCAATTGTCGTTTTGAAATTCTCTTTCCTTTTATTATTGTTGATCATAGCACCTAAATATCTCCCAAGGGCATTTTTCTCTTTTAAATCTGATCTTCCAATGATCTCCTGCTGTGTTTGTGTCGGGGTATTATGAAAGAACACTATAGAAGACTTGGAATAGTTAACTTTGATGTCTGCCTCTCTGTAGAAGTTATCGAGAATCTCTTGTATTTTTGTGAAGTGAGTAATTGAGGCTTCTGCGAAGAAGAAGAGGAGGTCGTCAGCAAATATAAAGTGAGAAATCTCCAGTCCGTTGCTCCTAACCTTGATAGGCTTCTAACTACCCATTTTCACTTCTTGCTCTATGTTCTACAAGAACTTTTTCATATAAATCACAAACACATAGGGTGAGATGGGATCCCCTTGTCTCACTCTCCTCATGGGGTAAAAAACTCTAGTATTGCTCCCATTCCAAAGAGCATTGTAGTTGACATTTTTGATTTCTTGCATGATGATGTTAGAGAACTTAGTTGTCAGGTTAAAATTCCACAATCTTTGTTCTATAAAATTTCACTTGATTCTGTCATATGCTTTTTCAAAATATATCTTGATAGCCATAAAACCCTTTTGTCTCTAAATTTCTTCATAACGTGCGTAAGCTCCTTAGCTATGAAGATGTTGCCTTGAATGTTTCTCCCAGGAATCAAACTGGATTGGAAGGGGGACATTCTCTCATCAAGTAAGGGTTTCAATCTTTGCAGAAGAATTTTGGTTAGAATCTTGTATCTAACATTGCAAAAGGCTATGGGTCTGAACTGAGTAATGAGTTCCGGGTTGCGGGTCTTTGGGATGAGAGTTAGGAGGGTGGAGTTCAAGTCTTGAATGAGCTTCGGTTGTCCCAGCACTCCATGATATAGTCGCAAGTTTTTCTTCCTAAAATGTCCCAGTTGTTTTTGTAAAAGGCTACTGGAAATCCATCTTCACCGGGGACTTTTAGAGAACTAATGGTGTTAAGCGCTTTCTTTATCTCTGCATCAGTAAGAATGCTATCCAAAGACCTACAAAATAAAGGGTCCAAATTAGATTGGGAATATGTATTCACTGGGTTAGGAGTGATTGTTACCTCCTATTGGTATAGGTTGAAAAAATAGTTAGTGTTGTGATATTCCAGCTGTTATGCCTCTTCGATCCAATTTCTAAAAATTTTGTTCTTTTTCCTTCGGATTATGGTATTTGTGTGGTAGAATTTAGTATTTCTGTTACCTTCTGTGATCTATTGCTCTCTAGATTTTTAGAGCCAAAACATTTCTTCCTTATCCGGAAGCTCATTGAGCTCCTTTGGAGAGTGGCTTCGAGTTGGTCAAGAAAGGCATTGATGCCATAAGTAGGGTATCTCTAAACACCGGCTAATCTATTGAGCACCCTTCTCTTAGCCCTTAATATGTTTCCAAATATTTTCTTATTACATTTGTTTAGTTCCTGTCTAATGTTGTTGAGACTGTTGATGAAGGTTGAATTTTTTGTCCATTTTTGTTTCACCATGTCCTCATAACCTGGGTGGTAAGCCCACATCATCTCATATTTGAAAGGTCTTTCCCCTCTTTTATTGTTTGTGCCATTAATGAAGAAGAGGATGGTGGTCAGAGTTAGCCCTCGGAAGAACTTTGATGGCAACATCTTCATTATCCAATCTAAAATTCAGGTTGCAAAGGACTTTCTCAAGTCTTTTAAAGACCCTATCATGTCCCTCCCAAACTGGACCTCTCTAGGTATATCTGGTTCCCACAAAGCCAAGGTCGATGAGTCCATAGTTGTTTATCCAATTCCCAAAGTTCTTGCAGGACCTCAAATCTGTATTGCCTCCCCCTTTCTTTTCTTATTGGTCCTTTATTTCATTGAAATCACAGTTACTGGCCAAGCTTTGTTCATGTTGAATTGGTTATGAGTTTCAACTGCTGTGATCATGAGATAGCTATTGTTCCAATAGATCTAGATTCTACCAGCATATCCCTGAACTTCTTTTATGATGTAGTGGTTAAACCTCAAGTTTCTAATACAGTTTTTATCATTGTCTCCGCTAATTCTTGTTTCCACAGGGATAACAATATCAGGCTTATATTGCCTTAAAATCTCTTTAAGAGTGCGTCTAAACGTATTGCTAGTCACACCCCTAACATTTCAAGCCATAATGATAATTAAATGGATAGATTTAGTGGAGCTGCATTTCAGCAGCATCGTCTTCCTTTAGATTGCTAGTATTAGGTGTGGTAAAGTCCAACCCTTCAACTAACTTCTCAATATTGATTTGCTGATCTATCTCCACGAGGTCGTTGTTGATTATTTCCTATCTCGACTGATCAGACATTTCCATCACCTTATCCATAGGGTTGAGTGGATTCCCTTCATTTGGGTTGATGGCAATGGTCCCTTCATTCTCAGTTTCCATGTTACTTGTACTTTGTGTAACATCATCAGTCTCAATCCAGTTGTCTTTATGTTGTACCTCTTTTTGTTTTCTGTTGATTCTTGTTCTATTAGTAGCTATCATTCCTGTTTCTTGTGTGCTACTGCTTTTGTTTTCTCCTGTGATTTGTGAGATCTTATTTTGAATGTCCTTGTTGTTGCTCCTATTTGTTTCAGTACATTGATGTTGTGTTTGTGCTTTTTTTTTGTTGTTTCTTTGTTTACTTGTTCTTTTGTTAGGTTTGTTTATCATTGTTGCTTCGATCTTCTTCTTTTCGTTGTTCATTTGCCTTATTGATGTCTTCTTTTTTCTCTTGTGCTTTGCTGGTACCTACTTCATCTTTGTTGTTTGTCTCTTTGGTTTCTTTCTTGCTTCTGCATTATTTTTATACCACCATCCAAGGCCCATAATTGTCACTATTTTTATGTATTATCTCCCTGCCTTTCTCTTTTTTCTTAGAATTCTTCACTGTGATTGTCTTTGTGTTAATAAAGTTCTGCTATTCCATGTTTGGGGTTGTCCTTTTCTTGGTCTCCATGAGTAGGTTCTTGTGGTTATTCTATAGTGTTGTTCTCCCTTATTTCTCTCAAAATAGCGCAGTATTTTTACTCATGATCAACCTTGCCGTAGGCAAAACAGATCTGATGAATTCCCTCATATTCGACCTTATATAGAGTATTGTTCACCATATATTTTCTTAGGAGCAGTTTTGTCAAGTCCACCTTGACACATAGTCTAGAGAATTTACCCCTGCACGGTTGGGTTGTTATATCCTATTTTGCAGATCCTTCCAACTAGATCGCCTATCTTTCTCAGAATTTTTTCATTATATAGTTCAATAGGTAATCCAGGCAGTTTAATCCAAGCAGTGATGTTGCCTATGGTGGTGACAAGGGAGTTAAAGTTAGGTTTCCATAGGCGGATAACAAGGTGGTAGTCATATATCTTACAAGAACTATCCAAGAGGGCATGATCTAGATCATCTTCAGCGTGGAATTTAACGAGAAAAAAAAATTATTACCAAGGTCTATGACATCAATACCTCTAGATTTTTTTCACATTGCCTTAAGTCTTCTTTTCATGACTGTAAAACTGATGTTTCTCCCCATTAACTTCACTATTAGGGAGTTCTACCATGGTTTTCATAGGTTTTTTTTTTCTCTTTCACTAATGCTTATGTTGTATAGACCTTCTCCAAGATCTTCCATCACCACATCTGACTTTTGTGTATTTTTTTGCTGTCTATTTGTTTCCTTGTTTTTAGATTTTGGAATTTCTTTGTCTTCGCTTATAGGGTCTTCTTCTTCCGATTCTGGAGGTTCCATTGGCCTTTCTCTGCTGCTGCCCCTTACTATGTTTGCATAGAAGATGGTGGCGTCGCCTGTCTCTTCCTGCATCCACTCTTCAACTCTGGGTACCAGAGAGGATGTTCCAAAAAAGTCTTCTTCGCCTTTTTTACTTTCTTCGTACTGCATTTTGGAGGTTTCTGTTCTTGATCAGTGGGATGGTGGTTAGCCGGAGTAGTCTCCAACCTCTCTGTAATGGTCATATGGCCTGGGTAGGTGGTTCTTCAGTAAGTGTGCAGAGAAAAAAGTCTGTAACAGCTATTTTTAGAATTAATTTAATGTAGACCTAGACTCTTTTAACATGGATAAATAATATTTTTATTTTCTTTATGGTCCATTACTATTGTCTAATACATAAAAATAACAAATTAAAGTTCATCATCTTATCCAAAAATAAATAAAACATTAAAGATTTAAAGTCTATCATGTGACAATTAAGACCTAGTTCAATTCATAAAACCATATGCCTCTTAATACGCTGCATCTAGATTTAAACCTCGGCAAATACTGCGCGAAATGTTGAATATGAACCTTTTACTTTTTGATCATATTTCCTTATCCGCATGGACTATTCTACTTCCTTTCCACTAAAACAGCACTCCTCTCTAATCTTAACTATTTACATATTTTAATTTATATTGGGCATGGTAAAAAACAACAGAACATCACGTTCTACACAAAGACACTGCACGAGAACTATTTTCTATATTATTTTTTTTAATTTATTTGTACTCAGTATCACAACAAGTACTTCAATTTCTTAATTAATAATTTTATATATTAGTTTTAAACATAAAATAATATTTAGCAACTATTTTAGCTAATATTTTCTACATCTAAAAAAGATCTGTTTTTATTTTTAGAAATATTAGACAAAAATATTTACAGCATTATTCAACAATAATAACCAAACACGTATAAAAACTTTTTTATCTCATTCATGAGCCATTGAAGGATATAGCAATAAAACTAAAGATCTACTCTTGTATTTGGATATAGACTAGAATTCAGATGTGGATAACAAAGAGCAAAAATAAATAGTGCCTACTCATCCCTAAATTCAATACATTCTACATAAATTGGCCTACAATTAAATGATAATTAAAAACTAATAAATACCCTGAATTAAGTCTAGACGATTAGCTACAAGGATTTCTTTTTCTTGGGTGAGACTATACACAGAAATTTGTAGGAATGATCTCAAAAATTTGTAGGCACTTATTGAAAGTAAATATCTTTAATAATATATTAAATAATTTAAAATGTTCATTCCTATATCTTTAAAAGGGTATTTTAAGGACACTTATTTACCAAGATGTATTTTTTAGATGTAATTTTAACTATATCTTTTTGTCATGATCTATGCCTAATTTAAGAAAATCACTATGAACATTTTTTTTTTGACTAAGTGACTATGATCAACTTCAATAGTGCTAACAACGAGCTATAATTCAAATGGTATAGTCTCTCCCTTTCCGTCTAGAGGTCTTGGGTTTAAGGCCTAGTTTGGATAAACAACTTAATTAACTTAATTTTGAAGAAATAGTTTAAACAATAAATACTTATATTAAAAGTAACTTATAAATAAGTTATTTTGTGTTTCATTTCTTAGTTCTAAAAGTACTTATTTTAATAAAAAAGTGATAAAAAGTTTTTTATTATAAGAAAAGTCATTTTTTTAACTTCTCCTTAAGCACTAAAATAATTTTTTAGAAAGTTATAATTTTGTTTTAAAAATTGTACCAAACATTAATACTACATCTTTTCATAAGTTAAAAGTAAAAAAAAAATCACTTATAAAGTTATCCAAACGGGTTCTAAGTCTTAGGGTGTGTTTGGCAAACACGTTGGGAAGGAGAGAAGCCCGTTTGAGCTTCTTGAAAGTTTCACTTTGATGTTTGGCAATTTTTATCTTTGTGAACGCAGAATTGATTCTGCCTCTGAACCCACGTTTAGGAGAAGCTCAAATTTGTAGCTTCTGCTTTTCACGTTTCAACGTTTCATGTTTAGGAGAAGATAAAATATTTCTTTTTTACCAACCCTACCCTTCATTTTCTTCTATAAGAATGATACTAGTAACTATTATCTTCACAGTCATTCTTTGTAATTCTTTCTGCTTCTTCATAATTTTTTAGTTCCATTTTTTTCATCAAAATCGTTCAGATTTATTTCAATCACTAACAAATTGAAATTTTTTTTTATTTTTATTTGATTTTATTCATATGAATTTTATTTACGTTTTATGGTATTTTTTGTTCATATGATATATGCCGTTGGTTTTATGAAATTTTTATTATTTCTTATTTGTATAATTTTTTTCTATTGTTTGATGTACTCTATTTTTGTTTTGTATTAATTTTTTTATTTTTTATTCTAAATTTGTAAAATTTGTAATTGTAATTGTAATTATTATATACTACGTTTATTATCAAAATTTTGAATAATATAAATTATGATCCTATAAAAAAGGACAAAATAAATAAAAAATTAATTATAAGAAACAATAGAGTCATAAATAATAAAAATTTATAGTCTAAAATAATACTAAATTAAAGAGTACTGACGATACTAAAAAAAAATTATAGAATATTTTCTTTTTGTGTGACATTAGAAAATTTATAGTATTCTCCTTTATATTTTTATTTTTTATTGTATTTATATGATAAATATTTTTTATATTATTTTTTATAGTATTCTGATTTTGCAGGTATATAAAATTGATGTCTATTTTAGTAATTTTTTATCTAAAAGTGATTTTGAGTAGTATAATCCAAACAACATTTGTTTTACTATAATCAATTTTGATATAAAGATTACCAAACATAAATCACGTTAACCCAAACTAACTTATCATCAAAATCAATTTTACAAGATCAATTTTATGCAAACTCTGGTTTACAAACTGTAATCCAAACACATACTTACTCATTGCAATTCATAGAAAAAATTTTCTAGCTGTTGCTACAATGTGTGAGGAGTGTGTGGGTGTAGGATCTAGACTTGCAGGTTATCTAATCTATCTAACCAGAACAAAAAAACAAACTTCAATACTGCTTAAACATTTTTTTTGTACACGAAATTTTTTTTTAGTAATATTTTGGACACGAGTTAAAACTCATCTGAAAGTATCTCTACGAGCTTACATAATGATAAATGTTTTTGTCATGGCCTGCTATTTACAGACGGGCCCAGTACTAAACTTAAACCCACCTTAGGACACCCAAAGCCCAACCCACATCCGCCCCAAGATCTATTTTAAAAGAACATCTATTTTACATAATGATCTGTTTTGTTGGGCCTGTTCTAACCTCATGGCCCATCGTCCCTTTCAAGTGTTTGCTGTTCTGATCTCACATTAAATAAAATAAATTAACAAGAGAACTTTGTACAAATAAATAAACAAATAACAAGAGGAACAATATATCTTGAAGCGAAAAAGAAGAAAATACTTTTAGGAAGGAGATTACGCGTGGCATTATTTTTTTATATTTTAAAAAAATATTTTTACAGATTTTTTAGATTATTCTCATTATACTCACTTCTGGTTAACTATTTGAATACATGTTTCAGATTAGGGGTGATAATGAGTAAGATTGAGTAGGATTTGGAGGCAACTCTAATTCTATCCGCAAGTTAAAATGTTTATATAAATTCAACTCTATCCAATTATCCTACCTACGGGTTGAAAAAAAGATGCAACATTATTATATAACTTTATGATAATTTAAAATAGAATTGATTTTTATATAAAAAAAAGTATTAAATTATCAATTAATGATTTTTTTAGTGGCTAAAAATCTTTTATATTTAGTGAGAGGTATTTGATTCAACATCCACTTAAAACATATTTTAATATAAGTATATAACATATAAATATATAGGATGCGGGTTGATCGGATAGGATTGAGACTCAACCCGCACCCTATCCAACCCGCCCAGTGAAGATTGAGTTGATAATCCTACTCGACAGATAGAATCGGTTTGAATACCTGCGAATATGGATATGGTGCATGTTGTCACTTCTATCTTAGATGTCATATTAGCCAAAACACCGTGATTGATCGTGAGAGAAATTGCGAGAAAATTTGGGCGAAAGTTAGTGCACTCCAGATAAAGTAGGGAGTGCAACACTCCTTAAAAGTTAACCTACTATCAAAAGTTATCAGATAAATTTAATTTATTTATTATTGTTATTATTTTTTTTGTCATGGGCTAAACAAACAAACCAGCACTAACAAAAAGACTAATTCCTCTGTTACTCTGTTATTGTCGATGTGATGTCTTCAAATATTTTCACTGTTTTGTTTGATGGCAGGTGCTTCCACTATCGTTTTAGCTAGCTATAGATTTTGACGCTCTTGAACCCACCCTATTCCATTTCTACCATAAATGACCATCAAAGTCCGAAAAATTGCTGCCATAAAAAAGGAAGACGCATGTCTGTCGCCACTGCTGGTTAGCTAACTCCAAACGCAAAACGGATTCTGTAGAAGAACCCCGGTTTCCATGAAGGCGCATGATTCTCAGATGACGACGCAGTCAAAGCACAATATGCATGGCAGTTACAACAAGTTTATTATCTTTTATTTCAAATTAACCTCAACGTGTACTTAATAGAATAAAAAATTAAAATACAATTATAGTTAAACAATTATTTGTATCATTTTTTTATTAATTTATTCAAAAAATAATTAAATTCTGAAGCTAATTGGTATAAAATATTACAGATATAAAACTGTTCATACCCTGGCCCAATACAGAGGCCCAGGTCCAACTAAAAAGGCCTAACCTGAAGGGTTAAGCCTAGCTAAAGTACCGACCTTCACATAAGAGGTCGGTATCAACCACGACTTGGTCTGAAGAAGTCGGATGTGAGATCAGCTGGCAGATAAACACTCATTCAAATGAGTAACCGCCCCTAAAATCTCTCTAACCGCTTCATAAAGCCATATCTTAACCTCCCCAAGATAATAGGGACGGTTAACACCCTAAAGATACGGCACTACTCCAACGGTGGTTATTGGCTCACCACTATAAAATAACATATTTCAATAAAAAATTGTTAATAAAAAATTATATAAATATTTTTTTTACATGAATTTTTGTTTCGCACAAAATAAAATTATTATATGTTTGTTTGCTTTTTACGTTGTATATATATTTTTTAAATTAAATTTATATAATACAAAATATTTTATTTTTTTTCATATTTAATGTTATAATTTTGTTTTCCATAAAATAAAATTATTTATGTATTAATTAAATTTATATAACACAATTTTTTATTTTTTTTATGAGAACACAAAATCTTCTATTATTGTATTTATATTTAATATTATAATTTTCTTTCACACAAAACAAAATTTATTTAAATTTTAATATTATATACATAATATATATTTAATATTATTTTTTTAAGATTCTAATATATCTTTTTTTTGGATTTAGTACATGAATTTTTAACTTATTTTTTATGTATTATTTATTTTAATTCTAAAGTCCAATAACTTTTTTTTTTGTACAGACATATTGTTTTTAATATTTATATACTAATTTTTTATTTTGAATTTCATCCCAATATCTGAGACTTGCCAAAAAAATTTAAAATTTGTAAAAAAAAATAATTAACCTGATTAACAGGTTACCTTTTTAAATCCAGACCATTCAAATAAAATATAATAAATGAAGAGTTTAGATTTAACAAATTCACAAGGTGTGCAGCACTCCATACTTAGCAAGGAGCGTTTAAGGATGATATACTTTAATTTTACAGAATCATCGAATTAAATTTATATCTAATTAACTTATTAAACGGTGAATTTAAAAATTTTAGTTTTTTTTACCGTATAACAAATTATCAATATACAGTTGAATTAATGTTTGAGTAAAATTATTTTACACTTTCGGTGTATAATTTTAATATTTTGTGTCATTCTTTTTAACTTTTGGATCCCAATAATTTTCTATTAAAACCAGTAAAAGCAAACCAACAAAAAGGAATTAAAAGCAAAATGCACTAACATTATTATTCGGACAAATTAGGCTAAATAATTACAAAAGTAGGTGACATTATGCATGATATTACTTGAAAATAAGCATTATTAAATGTATCCCTACAAAATAAACCAAAAAGAGCAATAACCTATTATCTACATACTACCTGACCATAAGAAACTTTGAATCCAAAGGACACTATCGACTTTATACTTGCTTAACATACATCTATGTTATGAATTTTCAAAAATCAATGCGTGAAAAGGAATTTCAATATATCGAGGAGATCAATATTTAAAAAAAAAAGTGTTTTTACAAAATTTTGAACTCTTCATTTGATCTATTATTATAATAGTTAATTTTTATGGTAATGATTTTTCATGGTAAGATTTTGTGGTTCATTATTATTATATATATTAATACTCATAATAAGTCTTACCCAATAAAATATTGTGATTGGTAAAAGCTCGAGTGAAGTATTATAGAATGGAGTCATCAAAATGTCGGCTCTCAAAAAAATAATAATTTTTAAGTCTTGAAAAATCAATACTTAAAAAAAATATTTATTAGAATACCTTAGCTTAGTCTTTTTCACCCTAATAACTAGGATTTTGTTGTGATCATTTCTGTCAATGTATTACAGCTGACTACAATAATTAAACAAAAAAGAAAAATAAAGCAAATTAATCTTATATAAATATTAAGAAAAAAAAAGGCACGGAAAAGAAATTAATTGGAGAATGTAGATGTAATAGTAAGAAGCACTGAGCTCACTTAAAGAGGTATGGGTTTATGGATATGGAGAGATAATAGCCTCAAATCTAATAACCAATTATACCAACTCCTCATAATAATTTCACGTGAAAATGGCGTCATTTTCTGCTTGGCTTCACTTAAATACTTTATCTTAAACAATAGAAAATCCATTCCTAACCCAATGAATGCCATATGCTTTGACGAATATGTTTTGAAGCAGATCTAGGTGTTGAAACATTATTAACCAAGAACCTAAGAAAAACTCAAATTATTTAGAAGGAGATATTTTTTTTTGTTCCTCCGATTTCTCTCCAAATTAAAATAGAATTCAACATATTTAATAATATTTTGACATTCTAATTTTGGTATGGTTAAAAATGGAGTTTGGAATGGTTTTATTTGGTTTTGGTTGGTTTGAGTTATGAAAAGTGGAAAATTGGTAAATTGTGAACTTTTGGTAAAAGTTGGTTTTTGGTGAACTTTATTTGATCATAACTTATGCCTTAGTTTTCAAAATTAGTTGAAATTTGTTTGAAATTGAAGCTTATTGAAAACTCTTCAAATCGATATAAAGTTTGTAAAATTTGGATTTTTGTGGAGGAAGTTATGATCATTCAAAGATTGGTGTCAAAATCTGAAATTCTGCAAAGTTGCAGAATTTTGTGATTTCTAGTATGTGCGCACGTACAGCCTTGTGCACACGCACAACCCTACGAAATTTTAAACATGTGCGCACGCACAGACCTGTGCGTACACACACGCAGGGAAATGCTTCCTGTTTACAACGCTAGCACAGCTTGTGCGCGCACATAACCAATGAGGATTTACAACTTGTGCGTACGTACAGCCCTGTGCGCACGCACACGTTGGGAATGACAGTCTGTTGAGGGAGCTAGCACAGCTTGTGCGAGCGAACAGAATTGTGAAATTTTTCACCTGTGCGTACGCACACCACCATGCGTACGCACACGTTTTGAAACTTCTCTGGGCGTGCGCGCGCCCACCCCTGTGCGTATGCACACGCCCTGTTTTTCAAATTTAAACATTATTTTCAACTATTTCACCTTTTCAATAAGATTGTAAGCTTCTATGACACTATTTTAAGACTCCTGGGCTTATTTTTGAGCATTGAAACATGTGAAAAGTCTTAGGAGAATTTTTTTGGATTTTACTTTGAAAAGTTAGCAAACGAAGGTTTAGGTTTCTGGTGTATTGAGGATGAATTTGGTTGAGAGAGAAGGAAGAGTAGTGAAACTTGGTGATATTTGGCAATGAATTAAGAAACTGACGAACCAATGAGTCGGAATGAAAAATTATGAATTGATGATGGTTATGATGAGTTGAGAACTTGGAAAGGAATAGTGAGTAAATTATTGGATTATATGAGAGTGTGCAGGACCTATATTTCTGGCGTGGCAGATTTCTCTGCTGCATGAGTAGTTGGATGTGGAGAGTATGCCAGGCCCTATATCATTGGAATGATATTGTTTGAAAGAGAGTGTGTCAGGCACTATATCCTTGGAATGTTGAGAATCGATAATTAAAAGTGGGTTGATATGAGAAATGGTGATGACTGGTGATGATTTGAGGTGGATGGACTTGTTGGGTGTGAGAAGTGTGCCAGACACTATATCCTTGGAATGATTTATGATGAGATAGATGTTGTTGTTGTTTTCCTTCTCTGCCGCAAGAGTGTGCCAGGCACTATATCCTCGAAATGAGCATGCAAGTGTGTCAGACACTATATCCTCGGAACGATAGTATGACAGGCACTATATCCTCGGAACAAAAGCGTGTCAGGCGCTATATCCTCGGACGTGGTAGAAAGGCAACATCCGAAAAAATGTGTCAGGTTGGTATTCATAGACCGACAAGTGATATCACGAGCCAATAAGATAGCATTCATCATATGCATCTCTTATATACTTGTTTGCTTTGATTACTTGAGTTTGCCTAATTGTATAACATGCCTACTTGCTTCTTGAATTACTTGCTATATATGAAAAGTTGAAAACTATCTGTGTTTTACTTGCTTGCATTATCTTGTGTTTGTCTGGTGCTGAAGAGGTTAGGTAGGTGGTGGCGATGGGATCGCACGGAGGTTAGGTTGGCGAAAGCTGTGGGATACAGTGGTGTGACTAGTACTAGTTAGAATTCCCCTAAGTTTAGAAAATCCTGTTTATTGTTTATGGTTTACGTTAATTATATTTGTTCTAAGATTGAATATCGGTATCGGTGTGAAGTTCTAGGATTGCCTTCGGCGTCCCGGAGCCTTACATCTTACATATTGGGCACTGTTACCATACTGAGAACCTCTGATTCTCATACCATATGTTGTTATTGTTTTTTAGATGCAGGTCGTAATTCACCTCGGTGAGATTGCGGATATGGTGATAGAGCGGAGTATGGTTCCTCCTTGGTTTACTTCTATTTTACTTTGTTGTAGTTACTCTCTCACATCTCTTTGTATATTTATCTTTATGATCTTAGAGGCTTACTTGAGAGATAAGTTGTATAAGCTATTTTAATCCAAAATTCTGTATCTTACTATTTATAACTAGTCGGCTTAAACTCCGCAAGCTGCGGCTAGTTCCCTATTATTATTTTACTCTTATATCTATATATGTTATATTCTCTTATATCTATACCTTGTGTCTTGTGCATGAGTCTTAGAATTGTCGTAAGCTTTGCTTTATGACTAGAGTTAAGACCTAGGGTAATTAGGGTGTTACATCTCATGGCATGTCAGTAATATGCTGCAATAAAATAGAATAATTAAACACCCTGAAATTTAAAAAAAAATACTAAATTCCTAACTAATTTAAATATAAACCTATAATGACCCCCCTAAATTTCAACAACTTATTATACCTACTACGGTGTATGTTGACTGTTGGCCTTAGTTGATAGTAGCTTTAGTTTCTTCTTCTTTAATGGCATGTGCAAAAAAGGATTGGTCTTAAATGGTGTTATTTTTACCACTTTAATTGATGGACAATGCAAATATGAAAATTTAATTTGGTTTAGAAGAATTTTTAGGTAATAATCAATCAAAGTATTAGGTCAAACTTGATCACGTACAATGCCCAAATCAATGGCCTTCGTAAGATCTGCAATTTGAAAGAAGCTAAAAAAATTGTGAATGAGATGAATGTGAGAGATTTAAAATCTAATAAAATCACATTCACAACACTAATAGATGGATATTGCAAAAATGGAAATTGAAATTTGTATTTGAGATCAAGAAGAAAATGATCGAAAAGAATTGAATTTAATGACATAGCTTTTATTGCATTTATATACGGATTTTGCATAGAAAAAGAAAGAGAAGGAGCAAGAAACTGGCTAAGGCTAATAACTAGTGCAGCAAATACAATGATTTGTGAAATTTAGGGATATTTGTTCTAATTTATGATTTATTATGAATTTATGTGTCTATGTTTAAATTAGTTACGAATTTAAAATAACCCTTAAAAATTTTTTAAAAATTTAATTATCCTATTTTATTGCAGCGTATTGCTAATAAAACAAGAGACGTTTTATTCCTTAAAATTGTTATTTGATAAGTTTCAGCTAACGTGACATGTAGACAAAATTTATTAACTTTAAACGAAAAACAATAATAGAAAAAATAGAATGTTTGACAAAATTAATCGTTAGAGGCTACAATGTCATTTTTAAATCAATAAAAAAACAAAATAAAAATTAACAAAATAATAAAAAATTGAGATAATTTTTTTTTAATTGAAAGTAAATATATGTTTGAACATATTTTATTTTAATGAATAAATATTTATTTGAATGAAAACCTTTTCTCATTCTCTAATTACCAAATCCAATCTCTCTTTCATTAAGTCTGATCCTACCAACAAAATGCAAAGAGTGTGGGGATCTTAAAAAAGATGAACAACATTCTTCGAGAGAAGTTTAGTTGTTCTGTGGCCCCATCAAAGTCTTCATCTTCAACTGGGTCAAGTTCATCTTCATTTTTCACATTTAGTTTTAGAATTAATTTGGATTGGTTTTTTTTAGTTAAAAAAATATTTTTTTAAATAAAATATTTTTATTTAATTTAAAATTCACTTAGATACATCTTTTAAAAAAAGTGTTTTTATTAAAAAATTAAATTATTTAAAAAAAGTATTTTTATTATGAAAAATAAAATATTTGTTTTTTTTAAACTAATAATATATTATTTAAAAAAAAAGCAAAAAACGTTTTTAATACTTGAAAAATTTTTTTTAAAAATTTATCTAAATATAAAATAATTTTTATCTGTTAAACTTTTTTAAAAATAAAAAACGAAAAAATTAAATACCTTTTTCAAAAGTTAATCTAAATTGATCTTTTATCTAAGTATAATATTTTGCAATTTTAAAAAAAAGGCTTTACTATTTCTGCTGCTGCTACTACTAATAATAATATTAGACATGTTATTTTGCAATCATGGATAAAGTGGTTGAGGAATTCTTAAACAGTGATGATACACGTTAAAATATTTTGTAACAAAAACTAAGAAAATTGGCACAAATCTAAAAGAAAAATATGCCCATGCATGATGTATTACACTTTTTTTTTCACTTTTTTTAGTATAAAATTTTTTTGTTGATATAGCATAAAAACTTTTGTATATAGTATATAAATTTTTTTTATATAAATGTATTTTATTGATTGAATGATTCAATATTTTAAATTTGTAGTTTTTTAAAATTTTTGTGCTATGTATCCAAATTTAATTTAATTATGTGCATGCACCAAAATTGGTTTCGGTCTTAATATTGTGAACTTATGATTCTTTAAAAAAATTTATGTTGTACTTCAATATTTTTATAGTGTATATAAAAATTTTTATACTCGAAAAAGAAGAAAGAGGAGAAAAAATCTGATAAAGTTTGTGCAGAAAGAGAGAAATTGTAGGTGAAAAATGAAATCACGCAGAGTTGTACCTGAAACGGTAGTGATACAAGTAAAATAAATTAAACTAAATTTAATTTTCAAACCGATTCAAATATATCACTTGAATAAATTTGAAACTTCAAACCGATTTTAATTACGAGAAACTAATGACAGGAATAAATTTGAACCGTTAGATTTTTATATTAGTAACTAAAGTTAAAATGAAAAAAGAAGTCATTTGATCTTTTTTTTAAGTGAACAGAGAAATATTTTTAATAGTTTTTAATTTGAATTCTAAACTATTTATGTAAGAATTATGTGACCTACTATGCTCTTTATTCGGAAGCTTCTTTCAGATGGCTGACATTTCCACATTAACCCTCAAGTAAACTATTAGAAAATATTGTGTCATATATATCATCAAATTGAAATATAATCCAGCAATAACAAAAGAAACGTCCGATAAATCCCTTACTCAAATTCTAGCCTTTCTTTCATCCAGCACATATTCTTTTTCTTTATCCCTCTCCATCATCATTCAATAAATTGAGCATAAAGAAAACTATCAAAGACTAGACCCACTAAGAATTTGTCCAGAGAGAATCCAGTAACATCGCTTACATAAGCAATATGAGATCAGTACGAAAAATAATTAATAATCATACGGCATATTGAAAATAACCCACGTGAAATTCAAGCCTCGTATTGAAAATCGAAAAAATCATTTTAATATTGCGAGAAAGAAAATCATATCCAAAAACGGCATCACATTAACAAGGAAGGATTAATTACAATTTGCCATGTGATTAAACATCATTACACTAAAAGTATGTGAAGTGTGAACAAAACAAAGATAAGAAACATTAGTGTGATTAAATATGTGCAAAAAGCAAATCCTGCTTCAATGACATCCAACCAAGCATAAACCTTATCAACACATTTTGAGAGAGCCAAAGGTGAAAGGTCCCATTTCCCCTTTCACACTCCACCCTTCATCTTCCCATATGAAACGCAGTGCCGTTTATTGCCAACTTACCAAGCCAAAATTAAATATTTCAACAACACAATCCATGCATCGCCTTGCCTCTCCAAAACGCCACCTCACAGCCACCATCTTCTCCATCAAAATCACATAACTAATTATAATTATAATTGCACATTCGATTGCACAAAAATGTGACCCAATAAGCTCAAAATGAGCCATTGTAAAAAGAGTTATGTACAATTATAATTACAAAGAGTTATATAACAAAACAAAACCCCACCTCTCCTATTTCCCTCATCTTCACTCAATAAAAAAATTTAGAACAAAACATAACCTACAAAACTTCTCTTTTTTATTTTGCTTTGAAAAATTTTTTCCCTTATTTTCTCTATACTCTTTTACATATATTTTATTTTTTTCTTTCTTCTTGAGATATTTATTCCAATTAAAGCTCTTGGGAGGCATCAGATGACAAAGGGTAACAAGTGTCTTCCCCACCAGTGTTCCATAAGAAATGAGCATAATCAGCGGCATAGAAAGAGTTTGTAGGCTCAGCTGAAATTGCTTCCAAATAAGTCTCTTCTGCAGCCCACAAATCATTCTTCGCTTTCCATAGAAACGTTGCGTACTTATTGAATGCCTCTGGATCACGAGGTTCCACCCCTATTGCCTTCTTGAAGTATTCTTCCGCTCTGGTGAAATAATTCAAAGAACAAGACCAAAATGTCAACATCAATTTTAACCACTTTTCACATGAAAATTGCAATGCCAAACTACTCAATTTCAAGGATATTTCTTTCATTACGTTACTAAGCAATTTATTATTATGTGCTGTCTCTGATAGTTTTCCTTATAGGCATAGAGCCACATACAGATTTAAATATTAGTAAATAACAGAGTAAATAAAGTCTAGACCAAAAAAATATTAAAAAGTCAAAGTCAACAAAGTTCCGTGTGAGATCATTTGTCATGCACGTGACTATCGCGCACGGAAGATGACAGATACCGAAATATATTGATCCTGCTCATGAACCTGTGGTGCAGGGTAAATACACCTCATACTCTTCTATCAAGATTCAAACTTGGACAAATCAAAAACCTCATTGTCTTTTTTTATCCCCCTAATTTTTTTCAGTTTGGGTTTTAATATATTTTTGACGATGAATTAGAATATGCTTTCGCTGCTCCTACCTAGAACGACCTCTTTGGTAACACACACATAATTCATATAAAAACAAAATCATAAATTAGTCAGTCCTATAAGAGTATATTACCACAACAAACAATAATCAAATATATTTTTGTAAAATCTTGCTTTCCATTTTCTTTTAACAAAGCAAGAAACACATGACGAGTTAATTTTTATGGACTTTCAAGTAGTCATATATAACTTTAATAAATATATTTTAACCAAAGATGGAGACTCTATGCATGTGAATTTCGACTTTACCAAAACATTAGTACGGGAATAATAATAATAATAATAATAATAATAATAATAATAATAATAATAGAAACTAGAATACTTATGCCATGGCAAGCAAAATTAGCAAATAAAAGTGAAGAATTTTTTAAAAAGGAAAAAAAAAAGGAAAATTCACCTGTCGTAATCATGTGCAACGAGGTAGAGGAACTGAGCATAATTTGAGAGAAGAAGAGAGTTGTTTGGTTCCTTGGACAAGCCCGTTTGGTAAACCAACTCCGTTCTCAGATACTCAGCATAGTCATCACTCTCCATCTTGGCTGTTACGGGCGAAACGAACTGTTTCATCGAGCCACGATTCACATCCTCCATTCTAGAAGCTTCCTCCACCATCGAACTCCAAAGCTCCTCTTCTTCCTCCTCCACTGACGAAGACTCCGCATTATTATTATTATTATTGTTATTGCTCTCCCCTGTTCTGTAAACCTGAGACTGCGACGACGACAAACCGTCAGGGAAAACCGTTCCCTGGTGCCGGTCCGACCGGTCAGACCGGCCTTCCCCGTCGGTTCCGTGCGCCGCTGGCCGGAATTTCCCTCCGCCACCGTTTCCGCCACCAACGGAAGTCGTTTTCTTCCCGTTAGATGATGACACGGTGAATGTCTTTACCGCAGAGGAATCAAATCCGCTCTGATTATCACTGACAGACTCCTCTTCCTCCATCTCCATGGTCAGCGTAGGTGGATTCACGGCGGCCATGACGGCGGCGTTGTGTCCCATGGAATGAACGGTGAAATTGGCGAGCAAGATCATGACATAAACCATGAGAGTAGGGGTGTGTGAGAACACTTGCTGGAAGAGCCAAACGAAGGAAGCGTGCATTTCCGTTTGTACCCTCTCGAGGATTCCTTGTAGGTCTTGGTAGCAGAGAGTCTCTCTCATCTGGAGGGTGTAGCTATGGAGCTCTCGAATGATGAACACCATAGAAGAGAACGCTTTCTTCACCGAACAGCACGCGGATTCACCTGCCTCCCTAAAACCTTCCTTCCATTGGAGCTTCTTCTTGATGATCCTCAATGAGAACGGAAGCTCCACGCTGTTCGCTTTCCGCTCTATGTTCGCCGGAATTATTATCTCCTCACCACCGCCGGACACCATCCACGGCGGCTCCGGGATGCTCTGCCCATTCACGAAATTCGAGGACGAGGTTGGAGAATAAGTGCCGTCCGAATCTGAATCGTCTTCGTTGAGCTGGAACCCGAGGGTCAAGTCTTCGATCTTCTTAGCGAATTCCTCGTCGGAGAAGGAATCTAAGCTCGCGCTACAGGATCTTCTGATCGGTGTTCTGTTGTTGGTAGAGAAGACGTGATTGTGAAAATCTAAGGATCGAGACTTGTGGAGAAACGACGTCGTTTTGAAGAGTGTGCAAGGGTGGACGAATCGGCACGATACGGAAGGATTAAAACTGCGTCGTTTTGACGAAGCATAGGAATATACATAAGAAGGGGATGAAATCGCAGAAGCTAGGGTTTGAGAACAAGAGGAAGGAGAAGAAGAAGGGGAATAATGAGGTAATGACCATTGCAAACATGGAGTAACAACCTTCAATCCTCCCATGATTATGTCACAGAGAGAAAAGAGATTGAACTCAAAAAGAGATAAAAGAAAGAGGTATTTTTATATAAAGAGAATGAGGATGAGAATAAGAATCAGTGTTCGAAAAGACGAAGAAGAAGCTTTGTTCAAACACCTGTTCATAACAAACTTTCTTTTCTTGTTAGTTTTTTTCTTTCTGCCATTCAACAACAGCACTCCAACCTGAAAAACCAACAAAGCAGATTTATAATTGGAAACGCGCTTTCATGGGGACAGCACAAATGAAATATTTATATAAAAAAAGAAAGAGCGTTCAATTTTTTTCTTTTTTAATTAAAAAATAAGTAAATAATGAACGCATAATTTTCATGGCTAATGATTACTGTAGGCATGAAAATCGGATCTTTGAACGGGTCTCGAGAAACAAAGAAAAAGAAGCGAGATCCGAGAGACACCAGTGGAAAATGAAGAGAGATAGTGTTGATTTAATTTACTCACTTGTGATTTGTGTGAGGAGCTGAATTTTCGGGTTAATGTTGCGGTTTGTTTGGGTCTGTTTTTTATTTTCTTTTCTTGGAATCTTTTTTTTTTTTCTCGCCGGCCTAGATTTTCCGACGTACGGTAGCGGAGAAGAAGCGCAATAGTGGTTGCGACTTCTGTGTTTCAGTGAGATGAGAGGAGGCTGAAGTGGTATTTATATGAGAGAGTAACGAGGGTGAGAGAGAACTGAGAAGAGTGAGAAAAAATATCATGGGTTCGTGACCGGCTATGGCGGTGGCAATGGTCCAATTAGATTAGAGTATTGAAATTTTGAGAAGAAGATAAATAAACTTTTCACCTCTTCATTTGTAGATATTTAAGTTTTAGAAAAATTAAAATAAAATGTTATTTTAATTGTATTACTTTGGTGAATATAGATGCACATATAAGAATATTTTTAAAATAAAATAAATTAAACTTAAAATTTAATGTGTCCAAATTTAAAAATATAAAAAATTTAAATATATTTTTAAATTTTTAAAAATTTAAATATTTATAAATAAAAAACTCAAGAATTAACTTATTTTATCTTTTAAAATTTATTATTATTTTCCGAATATCAACTTCTTTTTTCATTTTCTTTTACATGACTTTGACATTTATTATTAGTCTTTGAAATAGTTTCAAGCTTCCATTTTTTGGTGTCTAGTTTAAAGCTTTGATGTTCATATTTACTAAATTAATTTTGATTCTTGAAATTGTTACCATTACAAGATAATAAAATTCATAAAATTATAGTACCTTATTTTAAATTTTTTTAAATAATACTTTGAGAGTAAAGATTTTTTAACAAGGATTTTACTCTAGAAAATAACATAAATAATTTCGTCTATCAATAAAACATTAAAAACATATTTTAGATTTTATTAATGCAATAGTAAATCTCTTTAGTATCTCTTTTAAAATGAAAGATTCACTCTATAGAATTCAACTTGATAGTTTTCTTAATTTTGTCGCTTGATGCTTGTGAAATGAATTATTTATAGGGAGATACTTAGATAAAAAATATTAAAAATATTNTCTAGTCATTTTCTTCTCTATTGTCATAATATTAGAATTTAGAGTTTTTAATATATATATATATATATGTTACGGCCTGGCCCAAAGGGAACTTGGGCCGACCCGACCCACAAACCACCTGACCTGAACGGTCGGATGACGCACTCATAACCGGCCCGAACACGCGTCGGGGACAGCTGGCCGCTACAGCTGTACAGGGAAACTTCGAGGAAGGTGGGTTCTGCCCTCGTGGGACCCACATCTGACATAGTATATAAGGGGAGGATCCTACCCCTCCCCCAAGGTACGTCACACATTCCACCTAACCTATTTCACGCCTGCACACTAACTGACTAGAGCGTCGGAGTGTCTTTGCAGGTGACACCCCCACCATCCACAAAGAGAGCTCGGTTACTCGGCAGATCCGATCCCAGCACAATTGTGAGCGAAGCGTTCCCGCCTCCTCAAATCTCCAGTCGAACCGTCCAGTAATCGCCTAACCGAACATTGGCGCCGTCTATGGGGACGCCTAAATGGACGTCGTGCCGGGCTTTGGAGACCAAGGCCAAACAGCCGGCGCAGAGGGGGCAGCCTCTGTCGCCTCACCGGGAGGGCGACGAAGGTCCCCCCGACAACGCACTGAACCACGCATAAGGACGCGAGAGACGCGACCCTTCGGAGGAACTGGCGGTGACAGCGCCAGAATAATGCAGGAGCTACGCCATAGGATCCAGAACCTGGAACGACAACTAGCCGATCAGGAGCAAGATCGACGAACCACCGATCCTAGCTACTCCCCATCCCCTGAAAGCCGGGAGAGAGATTCCCACCGGAGTCGCCCCCGGCACGCCTCCGCTTCCAGAACGGAAGCGGAAAGCACCCGAGAAGATTTGCCCATCCTGAGAAGCCGAAACGACACAATCATCTACTCCCGAGGCAAGGAAACACACCCCACGGGATGAGAACGCGAGGACGGAGAAGGGAGGCCTGTGAGGACACGACGCCCCGTGATAATGGGCGCCACCCCGTTCCATCGGTCCATCCTCGAGGTCCGGTTGCCGAAGCACTTCGACAAACCAACGGACATGAGGTACGATGGAACCCAAGACCCTTTGGAACACCTCACGGCCTTCGAGGCTAGAATGAATCTGGAGGGAGTAGGAGACGAGGTGAGGTGCCGGGCCTTCCCGGTCACCCTGGCAGAACCTGCGATCCGATGGTTTAACGGCCTTCCGCAGGGATCCATCTATGGGTTTTCGGACATCAGCCGTGCCTTCTTAGCTCAATTCACAACACGAATAGCAAAGGCAAAGCACCCGATCAACTTGATCAGGATAACCCAAAGGCCCGGAGAGCCGACCAGAAAATACCTGGACCGATTCAACGACGAATGCTTAGAAATTGACGGCCTAACCGACTCGGTGGCCAGCCTCTGTCTGACGAACGGCCTCCTCAACGAGGACTTCCGAAAACACCTCACCACAAAACCGGTTTGGACGATGCACGAGATCCAAACGGTAGCTAAGGAATACATAAATGACAAGGAAGTCAGCCAGGTCGTGGCTGTCAATAAATGACACTCCAGCTACAATCAACCTAGGCAACAAAGTAACAGAGAGAGATAGAAAGAGCAAGCCAGAGAGGGAGGGCCGAGCAAGGCACCCAGACCGTTTCCCCGGATAGAAAAATTCACCAATTACACTCCACTCACTCTCCCCATCATGGAAGTTTACCAGCAAATAGCCGAGAAAGGAATCTTGTCGAAGCCCCGACCACTCAAGGACCGTACGGGGGGAAACAAGAGCCTCTACTGTGACTACCACAAGGGCTATGGGCACCAAACACAGGACTGCTTTGACCTGAAGGATGCACTAGAGCAAGCGATAAGGGACGGTAAACTAACAGAATTCTCCCATCTTATAAGGGAGCTGAGGAGGCGACATCGCGACCAAGACGAGGAAGGTAAGACCCGGTCGGCAAAGCGGCGTCAAGAGCCAGAAGACAAAGACCACGGTCTCACCGTGATAAACGTAGTAACCGCCAAAAACACCGCACCAAGGTCGAGATCAGCGCACAAGAAAGACGCCAAGGTCTTGGCGGTCTCCTCCTCGCCGATACGAAGCTCTAAGAAGCCCCCATCTATCTCTTTCGGCCCGGAAGATCAGTGGTTCGACGAGGGCTCTGAAAATCCATCCATGGTCATCACGGCCAGAGTGGGAACTGGCCTCATCAAACGAATCCTTGTCGACACGGGGGCAGACTCGAACATTATGTTCCGCAACGTGTTCGACGCACTGGGGTTAAGGGACGCCGACCTATCGACTCATCAGCACAGGGTCATTGGATTAGGCGACCACTTCATCATGCCCGATGGATTGATATCCCTGCCGATTTTCGTGGGATAGGCCCAAGGCCGAAGATCGGCAATGGCTGAATTCGTGGTTCTCCGAGATTCCACGGCCTACAACATTATCTTGGGGAGGAAGACGATTAACGATGTTGAAGCGATAATCAACACAAAGCTACTAGTCATGAAGTTTGTTACCGACGGCGGATCTATAGGGTCCATTAGGGGAGATCTAGAGACGGCGGTCGCTTGCGACAATGCCAGCCTCTCCCTAAGGAAGAAATCTAAAGAGGCGTCGGGGGTGTTCCTAGCTGACCTAGACGCCAGGGTAGACGACAAGCCCAGACCAGAACCGGAGAGGGACCTGGAAAAGTTCAGGGTCGGTGACACGGAGGAAAAGTTCACGTTTGTCAATAGAAACCTTCCACACGAAATGAAGGAGCCTCTGGTAGAAATGATCAGGGCCAATGGGGATTTATTCGCCTGGACACCGGCCGACATGCCGGGCATAGACCCCGAAGTCATGTCACACCACCTGGCCGTCAAATCGGAAGCACGCCCGGTAGCCCAGCGGAGAAGAAAGATGTCGCGGGAGAGGGCGGAGGAGGTGGCCAGGCAGACGGCTAGCCTCCTAGAAGCAGGTTTCATACGGAAACTAGACTACTCGACCTGGCTCTCGAATGTAGTTATGGTAAAAAAGCACAGCGAAAAATGGAGAATGTGCGTAGACTACTCCGACCTCAACAAGGCATGCCCTAAAGATTGTTTTCCCCTCCCTAACATAGACGCACTCGTCGATGCGGCGGCGGGCCACCGGTATCTGAGCTTCATGGATGCCTACTCCGGCTACAATCAGATACCGATGCACCGACCTGACGAGGACAAGACAGCATTTATAACGCCTGGGGGAACCTTCTGTTACAAGGTGATGCCATTCGGCCTAAAAACGCAGGGGCAACATACCAGAGGCTGATGAACAAAATATTTTGCGACCTCATAGGCAAGACAGTGGAAGTCTATGTAGACGACATCCTCGCGAAAACTACGCGACCCGATGACCTCCTAAATGACCTGGCAAATGTATTTGCGTCTCTCCGACAACACGGTATGAGGCTCAATCCCCTCAAATGTGCCTTCGCCATGGAAGCTGGAAAGTTCCTATGGTTCATGATAACCCAAAGGGGGGTAGAAGCTAACCCTGAGAAATGCCAAGCAATACTCCAGATGAAGAGCCCGGGTTGTATCAAGGACGTCCAGAGATTGGCAGGACGACTCACCTCGTTATCCCATTTTCTCGGAGCTTCGGCAACAAAAGCCATACCCTTCTTTAACCTCATGAGAAAAGGGATAGCATTTGAATGGACGCCCGCATGTGAGGAATCTTTTAGACACTTCAAGGAAATCCTGGCGACACCCCCTGTGCTCGGAAAGCCAAAGGCCGGGGAGCCGTTATACCTATACCTCGCCATAACAGGAGAAGCCCTGGCTGCGGTTTTGGTACGAGAAGAAGGAAGGGCTCAATAACCAGTCTATTTCGTGAGCAGATCCCTACAAGGGGCAGAACTAAGGTACAG
>NC_029772.3:5225704-5226853 GCF_000817695.3 Arachis duranensis
ATGAAAGATAAATGGCAAAAAAGTAAACTATGGCCTAAAAAGGTCTTGGCAAGGGTTGGTGGTCAAGGATCTCTATCCTAATCACTAACCACAATATGAGAATTGGCAAGGATTAATCTCATTAAATCATCCTCTAACTAGTAGTGAAGGAAAGTCAAATGAGCTATATCAATCCTAGTCCATAAGTCCTAACTCTCCACTAATTCAATTAGTGAGAACTAGAGTCAATGGCTCCCAATCATCAATCACTTGGTCATTAGTAACTCAAGAGGTCCTAAGTTACCTTTCCAAGCCAAGAGTATAGAATCCTACTCTAAAATCCAACCAAGCATTTCATCAAACACTTGGAAGGCATAAAAGGAAAACATAGTAAATCAACAACAAGAACAAAATCTAACAACAATTATTGAAAGGAATTAACAACAACAATCAAAAGAAACACAATTATTATGAATTACCTTTATTGAATTGAAAGAGAGTAGAAGAAACAAAAGTAGATCTACATCAAAACACAAGAACAACATAAAGGAAATTACAACAAAAGAATGAAAGAAGAATCAATGTAGCAACAAGGAATTGAGAGATAGAAGTGGAAGAAAGCAAAGATTAAAACCTAGATCTAAGAATTAAACCTAATCCTAATCCTAATCCTAGAGAGAAGTGAGAGCTTCTCTCTCTAGAAACTACTTCTAGAACTAATCCTAATGTGTGGAAATGAACTAATGGTAACTAACATATGTTTCCCTCTTCATTCCTTGCGTTAAATAGCATCAAAAATGAGTTGGATTGGGCCTACAAGGCTTTAGAATTCGCTGGCCACGTTTTGCTTTAAGTGAACCAGGTGGCAGCAACGGCGCGTGCGCATACTATGCGCGTGCGTGCCACCATACGTGTTGCAACTATGGCAAATCTTATATCGTTTCGAAGCCCCCGGATGTTAGCTTTCTAACCCAACTGGAACCGCATCATTTGGACCTTTGTAGCTCAAGTTATGGTCATTTAAGTGCGAGGAGGTCGGCTTGACAGCTTTCCGGTTCTTTCATTTCTTCATGAGCTCTCCAACTTTTCATGCTTCTTTCTTCATTCCCTTGATCCAATCTTTGCCTCCTAAACCTTAAATCACTTAACAAACATATCAAGGCATCTAAT
>NC_029772.3:5226868-5234762 GCF_000817695.3 Arachis duranensis
CAAATCTTATATCGTTTTGAAGCCCCGGATGTTAGCTTTCTAACCCAACTGGAACCGCATCATTTGGACCTCTGTAGCTCAAGTTATGGTCGTTTAAGTGCGAAGAGGTCGGCTTGACAGCTTTCCGGTTCTTTCATTTCTTCATGAGCTCTCCAACTTTTCATGCTTCTTTCTTCATTCCCTTGATCCAATCTTTGCCTCCTAAACCTTAAATCACTTAACAAACATATCAAGGCATCTAATAGAATCAAGGTGAATTAAATTTATCTATTTTGAGTTCTAAAAAGCATGTTTTCACTCTTAAGCACAATTAAAGGAGAATATACAAAACCATGCTATTTCATTGGGTAAATGTGAGAAAAGGTCTACAAAATACTCTAAATTCAATACAAGATAAACCGTCAAATTGGGGTTTGTCATACAGCAAACTGGAAAAGCTAGCTCTGGCACTCTTGACCTCTTCACAGAGGTTAAAACAATATTTCCAAGGTCACCAGATTGTCGTAAGGACGGACCAAGGAATCCGACAAGTGCTCCGAAAACCCGATTTAGCGGGAATGATGATGACTTGGTCCATTGAACTTTCCCAATATGACATACGGTATGAATTCCGGCAAGCAATCAAGGCATAAGCGATGGCTGACTTCTTGGTAGAAGTGACGGGGGATCCAACCGAAGAGACGGACACACGGTGGAAGCTCCACGTGGACGGAGCCTCCAATCAGACGTCCGGGGGCGCCAGGATCCTTCTGGAAAGCCCAGCCGGGGTCGTATACGAACAGTCGATCAAGTTCGAATTTCCCATCTCGAACAACCAAGCAGAATACGAAGTCCTCATAGGGGGCTTAGCCCTAGCAACGGAAGTTGGAGCGACAAGGTTGGAAATATGCAGCGATTCACAAGTAGTCACCTCCCAAGTAAACGGGAGCTACCAAGCCAAAGACTCACTATTACAAAAATACTTGGAGAAAGTCAATGATTTGAGCCAGAAGTTTGAGGAGGTCACGATCCACCACGTTCCAAGAGAAAGGAACACACGGGCAGATATCCTATCAAAACTGGTTAGCACGAAACCGGGAGAAGGTAACCGATCGCTCATCCAAGGTATGGTGAGGGAGCCGGCAGTCACTCTGCACCTGTCAAGACTAATATGACAGTGGAAGTCTATGTAGACGACATCCTCGCGAAAACTACGCGACCCGACGACCTCCTGAATGACCTGGCAAATGTATTCGCGTCTCTCCGACAACACGGTATGAGGCTCAATCCCCTCAAATGTGCCTTCGCCATGGAAGCTGGAAAGTTCCTAGGGTTCATGATAACTCAAAGGGGGATAGAAGCTAACCCTGAGAAATGCCAAGCGATACTCCAGATGAAGAGCCCGGGTTGTATCAAGGACGTCCAGAGATTGGCAGGACGACTCACCTCGTTATCCCGTTTTCTCGGAGCTTCGGCAACAAAATCCCTACCCTTCTTTAACCTTATGAGGAAAGGGATAGCATTTGAATGGACGCCCGCATGCGAGGAAGCTTTTAGACACTTCAAGGAAATCCTGGCGACACCCCCTGTGCTCGGAAAGCCAAAAGCCGGGGAGCTGTTATACCTATACCTCGCCATAACAGGAGAAGCCCTGGCTGCGGTTTTGGTACGAGAAGAAGGAAGAGCTCAACAGCCAGTCTATTTCATGAGCAGAGCCCTACAAGGGGCAGAACTAAGGTACAGCAAACTGGAAAAGCTAGCTCTGGCACTCTTGACCTCTTCGCGGAGGTTAAAACAATACTTCCAAGGTCACCAGATTGTCGTAAGGATGGACCAAGGAATCCGACAAGTGCTCCAAAAACCCGATTTAGCGGGAAGGATGATGACTTGGTCCATTGAACTTTCCCAATATGACATACGGTACAAACCCCGGCAAGCAATCAAGGCACAAGCGATGGCTGACTTCTTGGTAGAAGTGATGGGGGATCCAACCGAAAAGACGGACACACGGTGGAAGCTCCACGTAGACGGAGCCTCCAATCAGACGTCCGGGGGCGCCGGGATCATTCTGGAAAGCCCAGCCGGGGTCGTATACGAACAGTCGATCAAGTTCGAATTTCCCATCTCGAACAACCAAGCAGAATACGAAGCCCTCATAGGGGGCTTAGCCCTAGCAACGGAAGTTGGAGCGATAAGGTTGGAAATATGTAGCGATTCACAAGTAGTCACCTCCCAAGTAAACGGGAGCTTCCAAGCCAAAGACTCACTATTACAAAAGTACTTGGAGAAAGTCAAGGATTTGAGCCAGAAGTTTGAGGAGGTCACGATCCACCACGTTCCAAGAGAAAGGAACACACGGGCAGATATCCTATCAAAACTGGCTAGCACGAAACCGGGAGAAGGTAACCGATCTCTCATCCAAGGTATGGTGAGGGAGCCGGCGGTCACTCTGCACCTGTCAAGGCTAAGCCCCCTCGGTTGGACCCCATCACCAGCTTCTTAGAAAACGGCAAACTGCCCGACGACGAAAAGGATGTTAAGAAACTGAGAAGGGAAGCAGCCCCTATTGAAATGCCTACACCCCGACCAAACGGACTACGTCCTCAGGGAAGTCCATGAAGGGTGTTGCAGCCATCACATAAGGGGCAAAGCCCTAGCAAGAAAATTAATCCGAGCTGGATACTATTGGCCATCAATGATGGCAGACTCTAAAGAATTCGTTAGAAAGTGCATCAAGTGTCAAGAGAACGCCAATTTCCACAAGGCACCGGCCTCCGAGCTAAGCTTGTTAACGTCTTCCCGGCCATTCTCTCAATGGGGAGTCGACCTCTTGGGGCCCTTCCCGGTTATCCTAGACAAGTCAAGTACCTCATAGTCGCCAATGACTACTACACCAAATGGATAGAGGCCGAGCCGCTGGCTAGCATATCCTCATCCAATTGCAGGAAGTTCATATGGAGGCAAGTGATGACACGGTTCGGCATCCCGGAGATCGTTATCTCGGACAACGGGACACAATTTACCGACAAGAAGTTCACGGAGTTCCTCACCAGCCTGGGTATAAGACAAAAGTTCTCCTCAGTTGAGCACCCCAAAACAAACGGACAGGTTGAGTTCGCAAACAAGATCATCCTGTTAAGACTTAAGAAGCGGCTGGATGATAAAAAAGGTGCTTGGGCCGACGAGCTCGCCTCGGTCCTCTGGTCCTACCGTACAACCGAACAGTCATCTACCGGAGAAACTCCCTTTCGACTAACATATGGGCTAGACGCAGTAATACCCGTGGAGATCGGGGAGCCGAGCCCACGACTACTTTTGAAGGGAGTGGAGGAAGCTATGGAGAAGGACCTAATAGACGAAGTCAGAGAGATGGCCCACCTGACAGAAACAGCGCTGAAGCAAAGAATGGTCCTGCGCTATAACACCAAAGTACTCAGAAGAGAGTTTGAACCAAACGACCTCGTCTTAAGGCGCAACGACATCGGCTTACCGACCCCGGGAGAGGGCAAACTGACGGCAAACTGGGAAGGTCCCTACAGAGTTAAAGAGGTGATCGGCAAAGGCGCTTTCAAGTTGGAAAGGCTCAATGGTAAAGAGATCCCAAGAACGTGGAACGCGAGCAACTTGAGAAGGTTCTACTCCTATTGCACGTGACGGTTTACCGACCAAACGAGCTAAGTAGTCAATCCATGAAATTGTACTTTTCACTATGGCTTATAGACCTTTTGTGCAATTACCGACTAACATATACTTGTCAAAAGTTTTGTTTGTTTACTTTTCTTAAACAACCCATTGCGCAAATGAACTCCACGCAACGCGACGATAATACGTGGCCCCGGGACTGATCACCCCGGGAGCCCGTCAACTACCACAACAACGAACGGCTACACTAAAGAGTCACAACCTGGCTCAGCCAGAATACCATCAATACGGTAAAACTAGTACGAATAACAACGGTGAATATAAACGGCGACACAACCAAACGAACAGGAAAGTGTTAGCTACAATAAGACGGGCAAACGACCCAAAAATTGTTCACAAAAGTTAAACAAAACAGATTATGAAAAGTTTCACGAAGTTACACAATATAAGAAATCATTTCCTAGGCATGTCAACAATCTTGCCGTCTTTAATCATCTTGAAGACACCAATTGCCAACGTGTCGAAGTCAGGGGCAACGATCTTGACCTGAGCCTTAAGGGCTTCCTCAGTCGCCAGTATTGCACCTTTCCCCTGCTTAACGACCTCCTTATACTTTGTTTTCCACCACGCGAGCTCAGTCTCGACAGCCTCCTTCGCCAGAACAGCCTCGTCGCGTTCCTTCTCTAGTGCGGTGACTCGCCCTTGAGCCATGCCGACTTGACCCTCCAAGGCCATTTCCCGCTCGACAAGTCGTGAAACGGTGGCATCAGACTGTTCCAATTTTTTCTTAGCAGCAGAGGCCTTATTTTCGGCGGCCTGGAGCTTCTCATTAGCTTGGGTAAGTTGCTCCCGAAGTGTTTCAACTTCACGCTTAAAAGCATTGTTCGCCTTCTCGACAGATTCCAACCTCTTGCGGAGAGATTCCATCCCAGACAGCTAAAACTCGGCCTTCTGAGCTATCAATGCGCCGCGCAAGAGGGTACGATACATCCACCTCGCTTGCCCGACAAGAGATGACTCGTGGAAATGCTCTTCAGTGCCGGGAATCAGCTGCGCATCTATGAAATTCCTGGCGTCAAAATTTTTCTCCATCACAGTAAGAATCCCCTCGGGACAACTAGACGACTTCCTCCTTTTGAGGCTGGGCACCTCTTCCACATCATCGTCGGTCACTGGGTTGGACGTCGAACCCCCAGTACCGGCCACTTCGCGGAAGGGAGAAACGCGCACCTCTTTGTCGCTGCGAGCCAGAGCATCCTGAACCGAGTTACCGACCTCGTCGGCCACAACCCCCTTATCGGAAGCGGCCTTGCTCTTGTCCTCGAGGGGAGCAGCCGACTTCTCATTGGCTGCCTCATCATCACTTGCGCACAAAAAAGTCTGGAACAAGTCAGGGAGACCCGTCACCTCGGCAGACATCCCTACTGAAATAGGAAAGGAAAATTGTTTAGTCGCAATGAAATATTGAAAAAAGCAAGAAACTAAAAGCAAAGCAAGTTAAAACTTCTCACAAATATAGTTCCGACCGACTTCCCGATCACCCATGAGGAGGTGAGGATTCACATGATTCCTCCCGAAGACTGCCAGTAACACATCGGCAATCTTCCTATGCACCGCGGACATACCCTTGTAGGATACTTTAATTAAGGCATTGGACCCCACCCCGAAGCTCCAATATGTCGGGATGAGGCGTTCCCCCTCTAACGACAGCCAAAAAGGATGCGACCCTTGATGGGGCGGACCTTGAAATACTTATCTTTGAACCCGTGGTAGGAGTCCTCATACAAGCCAAAAATCCTTCGACCTTGGGCAGACCGGAAGGACATGAACCCCTTCTTATGTTTTCCTTCCTTCGAAGGGTTTGTAAGGTTGAAAAAGAAAAGGAAAACATCCACGGACATCGGCAGCTCGAGATATTCACAAACCATCTCGAAACAGCGGATTGAAGCCCAACTGTTCGGATGCAGCTGCGACGGTGCCACGGAAACCTGGCCCAGAAGCGCCATCTGGAAGGCGGAGAAAGGAATACGAACCCCTACTTGAGTAAACATGGATTTATAGAATCAAATCCAATCGGCAACTCGGGGAGCGTTGAAGTTGATCTCGTATAAACGCTCGTGGGGAGCCGGGACGAAGACGTCATAGTTGGACTCCTCGTCGGTTCCGCCGCATAGATACTCATTTTGACGGAACTCGGTGAGCTCCTCCTCGCCCATTTGATTGGGGGAGTCCCTTAGATCGGAAACAACCCAGGCGTAGGGGTTGTACGCCGCGGGAGAAGGGGAAGCCCAGGAGGCGTTGCGAGCCATACCTACATGGGGGCACCACCCAGATAGTCTAATAGGTCGGGTGCTCGGAGTGAACGCAGAAACTACACAACCTATTTTGCAACTAAAACTAAAGTCGGCCAAAGGGTGAAACCCAAACAAAACCCATCCTAAAACGGCAACCTCCCCCTAACGTGCCTACTTAAGATCAAGGATCAACCATCATGCAAAGTTAAAACAAACAACATGCAAAGGAAGCAATGGTAGAAGCAAAAGAACAACGAAAGAGGGTAAAAAGGATGCACAATTACCTGTATGAACTGCAAAATCCGAAAAGAAGACAAGAACAACGCCCTGGAGTCGCTGAAGAAGAAGAAGATGGGGATAGTTGAATTGGAAACGAAAGGGTAAATGCCAGATGAACACCAAAGGCATCACAAAAGTGTTTTAAAACTGCCACCAAAGGGAGCGCGAAAGCCGAGGGGCATATTAGTCTTTGCACGAAGGGTTTTAAACCCATTATGAGCATTTATTGCTCGACACGAAGAATGAGGTGATGAATGATCGCCCCAGCAACAAACAGGCACGCGCGCAAGAGGCACGTCCCCCCACGGACGGCCGACTTGGCGACAACGCATGAGATCAGAGACAACACACCTCCAGCAGCCTACGCGACTACTACTGACGTGTTGGGGGCACTGTTACGGCCTGGCCCAAAGGGAACTTGGGCCGACCCGACCCACAAACCATCCGACCTGAACGTTCGGATGATGCACTCATAACCAGCCCGAACACTCGTCCGGGACAGCTGGCCGCCACAGCTGTACAGGGAAACTTCAAGGAAGGTGGTTCTGCCCTCGTGGGACCCACATCTGACATAGTATATAAGGGGAGGGTCATACCCTTCCCCCAAGCTACGTCGCACATTCCACCTAACATATTTCTCACCTGGACACTAACTGACTAGAGCGTCGGAGTGTCTTTGCAGGTGACACCCCCACCATCCACAAAGAGAGCTCGGCTACTCGGCAGATCCGATCCCAGCACAATTGCGAGCGTATAATAAGAGTATTTTAATCATTTCCTATAATAGGGGTATTGTAGTTATTTTTTAAATAGTATTAATTTAGATTAGTTCAAAAGATTTACCATTTTTAATTTGTCTGGCTTAATTTTGATAAAAATAACACGATTTAATCGATTATATGTATTAAATTTTAACTATTAAAAAACATCTTAAAAAAAACGTTTTAGACGCCTTTATCTAAGTGACTCCCTTATTTATATAATAAAGATTTGAAACACCTCAAATCAATTGGGGTTAGTTTAGTGATTAATTTAAAAATTTATTTAAATAAATATTAAAAATTTAAATTTTTATTTGTACATACAACAACTGATTAATGAATAATAAATTTTCAAATAAAACTAAAATTTAAAATAAATTAATTATTGATCTGTCAAATTAAAAAATTTTATTAAAAAAATAGAGATTTAAGCTAACAATTCTAAACTTATATGAAAAACAGTTTTATAAAAAAATTAAATCAAATATTTCTTCAACGATTTACTAGAAGAAGAAAATTATAAAGACAATATTAAAATTCAAATATTGATAAAGAACAAAAAGTTATTTAGGGCTATAAAAGATAATTAAAGAAAACAAACATGAAACTTTTGAATTATTAGTAGGAGCTCTCTCGGTATAGTATACATATTAATATCTTAAAAATGTATTACTGTATAATGGAATTACCTTTTAGATGTAATATATTAAAAATGACACATTGAAAGCGATTAGCATAAACTTTGTGTAGTAGTTATTATCATTATCATTGGAAAAATGCCATATCCCCCACACCGCTGAGAATTGAACGGTTGTAAATATATTTGGTTATATTTTTTTGTCAAATAATATAGTTTGGGGAAAAAAAATATCAATTTGGGGAGTATAGTTAATCATAAGTGACTCGTTCAATTGATCAAGTGTCGAAATTATATATATA